>NW_023413839.1:0-45318 GCF_903995425.1 Onychomys torridus | reverse complement strand
AAGCCTCCATTCAGACACACCCCTGGCTTTAATGGCTTTACTTATTGGGGAGGGAGATTCCATAAGGTCTTTCTTCTACCCTGGACACTAAAGCAAGAACCATGTTGCCAAAACTGCTAAGTTCTGCAGCTTGCTGGGGCTGGAACATTGTCCCCCTGTTCAGTTAAATCATAAACCAGGATTCGGTTTTCCGATGGTTTCCTTCACTGCCTATGCTTGGCAGATCTGGATTTAGCTGTATAGATAGGGCTGGTATAAAACTCAACGATCCACCAGCCTCTGCTTCTCTAGACTTGGGATTAAGGTCCTGCACTACTATACCTGGCTCTAAGCTTTTCTTTAACTTCTTTTCACAAGTTGGAACCTTCACTGTAGAAATCTCGCCCTTAGATTTCTACATCCTTTATTCAATTTCTTAATTTGTTCATCTCCTTAACCACAGAATTTAACTCAATTTCCCTTACTGGTGTTCCCCCTCCATGCTAATTATTCTATCTCTTATATTTTTCCTTGGTTAGCTTGCTCTTTTTTCATTATAAATCCTCATTAGAGATTCTACTAATAACTGCATGACAGAGTCTATACTATGCTGTTTTGAGATTTACTCTGCCAAAGGGATTAATCCAAAACTCCTCATTTTGCCTCTGGCAGACTCTTCAGACAAAGGCAAAAAAGCACCTACATTCTTCATCAAAATATCACATGACTAGTCTCCAGGCCACATATTAATATTCCTCTTCTCTGAAAACTCTTGATCCAATTACTCACATATCAAGTCACAATAAGCTCCACAGTCTTCCATGCTCCTATGGCCCATTAAACATCACTTAAAGTTTTCAAATGCTTTCCTAACCCACAGTCCAAAAGTCCATATTCCTTCAAACAAAAACATGGTCTGCCATATTACATTGATACCCCAGTCCCTGGTACCAATTTCCTGCTTTGTTACGGTTTCTATTGCTGTGAAGAGACACCATAACTATAGTAAAGGTAAACATTTGATTGGGTGGTGTACAGTTTCAAAGGTTTAGTCCTTTATCTTCATAGTGAAGCATGGTAGTGTGCAGGCTGACATCCTACATAATACCTCAGGCAACTGGAAATGAACTGAAACACTTTTCATGGCTTGTGCATATATTAGACCCCAAAGCCTGCCTCAAACAATGACATACCTACTCCAACAAAGCCACATCTCCAAATGCCTTTCCCTACATGTTCATAGGTGGCAATTATATTCAAACTACCACACATGATAAAATGGAAAGCTGTCAGGTTCTGCTAGATAAAGAACTACACACACACACACACACACACACACACACACACACACACACACACTCATTCACAATGAGGTGTCAGTTACTGCTAGATATCCTTCCATTCAACCAAACCCCACACAGGTATTTAGATGTAGGTCCCACTCCTGTCCCTTCCCTGTAACCAAAACCCTCATACAGTATTTGCTGTGTCTTGTTCCACCTGCAACACAGTCTAAGCCCCACTCCTGCTAAGTATGCCCCTTCTTCTAAAGCCAAATATCCCAGAACAAATATAATCCTAGTTATCAGTACTTCTTGGTAGCCTCTTCCCTTCAGTAAAACCTTGAAAGGAAAGGCTAGAGCTGAGGTTCTGCTTACTAAGACCTCCAATATCTGCTCCTCCAGGTTATATGTTCACATCTGAAGACTGGGAGCTGAGAACAGAAGATTTAAAGAACTTATGGCATGAGTATTTCTGGATCTGTAACCTCTTAATAATATAATGTTTTCCTCATCCACTCATTTCAAATAAAAAAAAAAGACAGTTCACTAACAAAGAGGGTTAATGTGTTGAGCAGCTGCAACTAAGCTTGTGATTTTGCAGTTGGTGACAGATTATGAGACCCATTTCCTTTTTAAAAAATAGTTAATTTAGTTTTACATATCAGTCTTGGATTCTCCTGTCCTCCCAACTCCCACTGCCCAACCTTTCTCCCCAGTCCACACCCCCTTCCTAATGCTCCTAAGGCAAGGTCTACCCGGGGGAGTCAGCTCAGCCTGGTAGATTCAGTTGGGGCAGGTCCAGTCCCCTCCTTCCTACACCAAGGCTAAGCAAAGTGTCTCAGCGTAGGTCCTAGTTTCCAAAAAGCCAGCTCATGCACCAAGGACAGGTCCTGGTTCCACTGCTTGGGGGCCTCCTGAACAGTTCAAGCTAATCAACTGTCTCTCTTATCCAGAGGGCCTGGTCAAGTTCTGTGGGGGCTCCTCAGCTATTGGTTCACAGTTCATGTGTTTTCACTAGTTGGTCTATTTGTCCTTGTGGATTTTCCAATCATGGTCTCGATATCTCTTGCTCATATAATCCTCCTCTCTCTCATTGATTGGACTCCTGGAGCTCCATCTGGGGCTTGGCCATGGATCTCTGCTTCTGCTTCAATCAGTCACTAGATAAGCATTCTATCATGACAGTTAGGGTATTCGGCCATCCAATTTCCAGAGTGGGTCAGCTCAGGAACTCTCTCGACCATTGCCAGTAGTCTATACTGGAGGTATCTTTGTGGATTTCTTGTGACCTCTCTAGCACTCTGCTTCTTCCTATTCTCATGGGGTCTTCATTTATCATGGTATCTCTTTCCTTGTTCTCCCACTCTGTTCCTGATCCAGCTGGGAACACCCACTCCCCTAAGCTCTCTTTCCCCTGACCCTTGCACTCTATTACCCACACCCCAGTTTGCTCATGTAGATCTCATCCATCTCTCTGCCATTGGTCCATCCATGTATCTTTCTTAGGGTCATCTTTATTAGGTAGCCTCCCTGGAGTTGTGAGTTGCAGTCTGGTTATCCTTTGCTTTACATCTAGTATCCATTTATGAGTGAGTACATACCATGTTTGTCTTTCTGAGTCTGGGTTACCTCACTCAGGATGATATTTTCTAGTTCCATCCATTTGGCTACAAACCTCATGATGTCATTGGTTTTTCTCTGCTGAGAAGTACTCCATTGTATATATGTACCCCATTTTCTTTATCCATTCTTCAGTTGAAGGGCATCTAGGTGGTTTCCATGTTCTGGCTATTACAAATGCTGCTATGGACATAGTCGAGCATGTGTCCTTGTGGTATATGCCCAACAATGTTATAGCTGGGTCTTGAGGGAGGTTGATTCCCTATTTTCTAAGAAAGTACCATATTGATTTCCAAAGTGGCCGTACAAGTTTTCATTCCCACCAACACTGAAGGAGTGTTCCTCTTGCTCCACATCCTCTCCAACATACACTGTCTTCAGTGGTTTTGATCTTGACCATTCTGAAGGGTATTAGATGATATCTCAGAGTCATTTTGATTTGAATTTCCCTGATGACTAAGGATAATGAGAAATTCCTTAAATGCCTTTCAGCCATTTGAGCTTTTTCTGTTGAGATTTCTGTGTTTAGCTCTATATCCCATTTTTTAATTGGTCTGTTGTGTATTTTCATGTCAAATTTCTTGAGTTCTTTATATGTTCTGGATATCAGCCCTCTGTCAGATGTGGGGTTGGTGAAGATCTTTTCCTATTCTGTAGGTTGTCTTTTTGTCTTATTTACCATGTCCTTTGCCCTACAAAAACTTCTCAGTTTCAAGAGGTCCCATTTATCGTTTCTCTCTGTGTCTGTGCTACTGGTGTTATATTTAGGAAGTGATCTCTGGTGCCAATGCATTCAAGACTACTTCCTACTTTCTCTTCTATCAGATTCAGAGTAACTGGATTTATGTTGAGGTCTTTGATCCACTTGGACTTAAGTTTTGTGCATGGTGACAGATATGGATCTATTTTCAACCTTCTGCATGTTGACATCCAGTTATGCCAGCACAGTTTTTTGAAGATGCTTTCTTTTTTCCATCGTATAGTTTTGGCTTCTTTGTAGAAAATCATATGTTCATAGGTGTGTGGATTAATGTCAGGATCTTCAGTTTGGTTCCATTGCTCCAAATGCCATTCTCTACGCCAGCACCAAGCTGTTTTCATTACTGTAGCTCTATAGTAGAGATTAAAGTAAGGGATCATGATGCCTCCAGAGGTTGTTTTATTTTACAGGATTCTTTTGGATATCCTGGGTTTTTTGTTTTTCCCTATGAAGTAAAGTATTGTTCTTTCCAGGTCTGTGAAGAATGGTGTTGGGATTTTGATGGGGTTTGCAATGAGTCAGTAGATTGCTCATGGTAAGATTGCCATTTTTACTATGCTAATCCTGCCTATCCATGAGCATGGGAGATCTGTCCATTTTCTGACATCTTCTTCAATTTCTTTCTTCAGGAACATAAAGTTCTAGTCATACAGGTCGTTGACTTGTTTAGCTAGAGCTAACCCAAGGTATTTTATATCATTCGTGGCTATAGTAAAGGGTGATGTATCTCTGATTTCTTTCTCAGCCTGTTTGTCTATTGTATATAGGAGGGCTACTGATTTTTTTAGTTAATCTTGTATCTTGCTACATTGCTGAAAGTTTTATAAGCTGTATGAGCTCCTTGGTCGAATTTTTGGGGTTACTTATGTATATTATCATGTCATCTGCAAATAAGGAAAGTTTGGCTTCTTCCTTTCCAATTTGTATCCCCTTGATCTCCTTATGCTGTCTTATTGCTCTGGCACTTCAAGTACTGTATTGAATAAGGATTGGGAGAGTGGACAGCCTTATCTTGTTCCTGATTTTAGTGGAATTGTGTTGAGTTTCTCTTCCTTTGATGTGATGTTGGCAGTTGGCTTGCTGTAAATTGCCTTTATTATGTTTAGGTAAGTTCCTTGTATTCCTGATCTCTCCAAGACCTTTATCATAAAAGGGTGTTGGATTTTGTCAAAGGCCTTTTCAGCATCTAGTGAGATGATCATGTGTTTTTTTTCTTTCAGTTTGTTTATATGGTGTATTACATTGACAGACTACTTGATCATGGTGGGTAATTATTTTGATGTGTTCTTGGAGTCTGTTTGCCAATATTTTAGTGAGTATTTTTGGATCAATGTTCATGAGGGAGATTGACCTACAGTTCTCTTTCTTTGTTGCATCTTTGTTTGGCCTGGGAGTCATGGTAATTGTAGCCTCATAGAAGGAGTTTGGTAACATTCCTTCTGTATCTATAGTGTGGAATAATTTAAAGAGTATTGGTATTATCTCTTCTTTGAAGATATGGTGGAATTCTGCATTGAAACCATCTGGTCCTGTGCTTTTTTTGGTTGCGAGACTTTTAATGACTCTTTCTATTTCCTTAGGGTTTATTGGTCTATTTCAATAATTTATCTGGTCTTGATTTAACTTAGGCATGTGGTACCTATCCAGAAAATTGTCCATTGCTTTTCAATTTTCTAGTTTTGATGAGTACAGGTTTTTGCAGTATGACCTGATGATTCTCTGGATTTTTTTCAATATTAGTTGCTATGACTCCCTTTTCATTTCTGATTTTGATAATTTGGATGCTTCACTCTCAGCCTTTTGGTTACTTTGGATAAAGGCTTGTCTTTCTTGTTGATTTTCCCAAAGAACCAACACTTTGTTTCATTAATTCTTTGTATTGTTCTCGTTGTTTCTATTTTATTTATTTCAGCTCTCAATTTGAGTATTTCCTGGCATCTATTCCTCCTGGGTGAATTTGCTTCTTCTTGTTCTAGGGCTTTCAGGTGTGCTATTAAGCCACTGGTGTGAAATTTCTCTAACTTCTTTATGTGGGCATTTAGTGCTATTAAATTTCCTCTAAGCACTGCTTTCATGGCATCCCATAAGTTTGGGAATGTGGTATATTCATATTCACTGATCTCTAGGAAGTCTTTAATTTCTTTCTTTATTTCTTCCTTAACCCAGTGGTGATTCAGTTGAGTATTATTCAGTTTCCATGAGATTGTAGGCTTTCTGTAATTTTTGTTGTTGTTGTTGTTGTTGTTGTTGAAATATACCTTTAAACCATGGTGGTCTGATAGAACACAGGAGGTTATTCCAACTTTTTTGTATCTGTTGAGATACCTCTGGAGGCATCACCGTCCTTGAGATCAAGCTCCACTATAGATTTATAGTAATAAAAACATCCTGGTATTGGCATTAAAACCAACATGTGTACAAATGGAATCCAATTAAACACCCTAACATTAACCCACAAACCTATGAACACCTCACACACCTATGAACAAAACTCTACAATGGAAAAAAGGGACCATGTACAACAAATGGTGCTGGAATAACTAGACATCAACATGTAGAAGGTTGAAAATAGATCCATATCTATGAGCATGTACAAAACTCAACTCCAAGTGGAGCAAAGCCTGCAATATAAAACAAGTTACACTGAACCTGAAGGAGAGAAAGTTGGAAATAGTCTTGAATGCTTTAGCAGAAGAGACTATTTCCTATATATGACACCTGTAGCACAGACACTGAGAACAACAATTAATAAGTGGGACCTCCTGAAACTGAGAAGCTTTTGTAAGGCAAAGACATGGTCAATAAGAGAAAACCAAAACCTACAAAATGGGAAA
Source organism: Onychomys torridus (assembly GCF_903995425.1). Classification (NCBI taxonomy): domain Eukaryota; kingdom Metazoa; phylum Chordata; class Mammalia; order Rodentia; family Cricetidae; genus Onychomys; species Onychomys torridus. The sequence goes on along the minus strand of NW_023413839.1, from coordinate 38,842 downwards.
AGATTTTTAGCAACCCCACATCTGACAGAGGACTGATCTCCAAAATATATAAAGAACTCAAGAAACTAGACACCAAAGTAATGAACAATCCAATTAAAAAATAGGCTATAGAGCTAAATAGAGGTCATTGCTTGAAGTTATGTATGTGAAGTCAGGATTGCCTAGAATATGTTTTCTTTGTAAGTGGTCATGGTGTCTCTTCATAGCAATAGAAACCCTAACAAAGATGGCATGCTGTGTTTTAATTATCATCACTTTCTGTGTTTTTTTGTTATAGTAAAGTTTGTACCTATCAGGAGCTGAAACACACCTGTGTTTGAGGGCTGTTGCTGTTGGAGAGGGTAAGCACAGTAGGACCTGACAACTACACCATCATGTGATAGTAGTTCTTTGGATGTAGGAGATGGGCTACTGTGCAGTGCCTGACACATAGCTCTGCATGTGTATGTCGAGCTTAACTGGGATCTAGGGCTCACAATGAAGTGGGCTTGCAGCAGGAAAACAGTACTCTCAGCTTGCAGTGACATGATTTCCGTTGTTATAGGTATTTCTTCGCACTGGTCATTGGCATGATGGGCCCTTGAATGGTTTCTCTGTGGAGAGGCCTATGTTCAGAAACCATGTGTGTGTTCCAACCATGGCTGATTCACCTGAGGAGAGAGATATCACCAGGCAGGCTCTCCACAGAATTCATGTTGACCCAACTGTGTGCTGTAGCACTGTTGATGACATTAGCCTTTGGGACACCTCCTTCTGGCACTGTTTTATCTGAACAGGGATTTTTCTCCTGGCTTGAGTATCTATCTATTCAGCATGGTGTAACTTCTGTCTCTTCCCATCTCCTATGCTTGTTGAAAAGGCTGGTTCACTTGCTCTCCTCTTCAAGGCGAGAAGGGGCCGAAGAGTACCTTCAGGGTTTCCATTTAAGCAGGGCTTCTGATTCTGCTGATGGCTGTCCCCACAGCTCAGTTTGTATTTGAGGATATTGAAGGTTGCTGTTAAGTTATTTGGTTGCTTGTGTTTTAGAGATGATACAATCTCCTCACAGGTATATCCCATGGTGCACATGGCCTCCATGACCTTGGGAACAATTTCCTTAGTTGCCAGTGCTTCATGTTCTTTAATGTTGCCCAGCCATTGTCTTTCCTGGAGCTGACATATTGTTATTCTGTGCTGGTTGGGGACCATGAGTAATTGTTCAATGAGGATGATGCAGGGCTTTGACAAGTGGTAGGGAATGGGATACTTTGTGGTGGTGATAACCCTGTACATTGCATCAAAGGTGGTTTCTTCATATGGAAATTGTCCTGTGACCAGTACATAGAGGAGGACTCCCAAGCTCCACATATCTCCCACCAGGCCATTGTAGGGTTTCCTTGCCAAAATCTCTTGAGCCAGATAGAACAAGGTGCCATAGAATTCCTCTAACATCTGCCCCTCTGCCAGCTCTCTGGACATACCAAAGTCACAAAGCTTGACATTGCCAGCTCCATCAATAAGGACATTTTCCAATTTAATATCACGATGGGCAATTCGTTTTTGGTGGAGAAAATGAACCCCTGAAACTATCTGGTTGAATATTGGCCTAGCCTCATCCTCCTTTAGAAAGTTTCTATCCCTGAGGAACATATCCAGGTCCTTTCCAGAAACATATTCCATGATCAGATAAGTTTTTGTACTTGTGTCAATAACATGAAAGTAATTAACTATGTTTCTGTGTTCCACAGATTGAAGTATCTCCACTTCAGTGTTGATGCTAGCCAGAGAATTCTTTTTTTTTCTTCAGGACCTTGACAGCCACCTGTGTATGTGTAGGAAGGTGGCAGGCAAGCTTCACCTCCCCAAATCCACCAGAGCCAAGAGATGTTGAGATCTTGAAATCCTTTTCAAGGATGTTTTCTTCCAAAGGACTTGCCATGATATTCTGTTCTATTAGGACACTATATCTTGTTGCCAATTCCTGGAACAAACAGCATAAGAACCAATAGTTAATGCAATTTTTGGATGGATGTTTAGTGCTATGAATTCTGTCATGGAATGTGGGATATCCCAAACAATCTAATGATGCAGGTCAAGGACATATAAATATTGGAAGAACAGTCTCAAAGCACTATATGAGGAATCATAGTAAAGATCAAAGATGGAATTGCTGATGTAAATGTGCAAAGGAAAAGACTGAGATCAGAGATAGAAGAACTTAGTCATTCTTCAAGAATATACCAAAATGAAAAATCCTGGCCCAAACTGATCATGAGACTTAAGATACAAATGTATGTGGGGGAAAAACAGAGGTTATGTCCTAAAAGTCCAGAAGGACTTTCAGGGATTTTTCCACTATCAGAACCCATGAAATTATAAAGTCTGACTGGAACTTTTAGACATATGTGACTATTAAAATAAGATAAAATAAAAATACTTAAAGACTTGAGTCATAAGCAACAGGTGTGGCTGGTAACAAAAATGGCTTCAAGCCAAGTAGAGCCCAGGCTTCTTGGATTCCCTGAATCTATCAAACTTTGGAGAAGAACAAACACTGTCCTGAGGGACTTGCAGGTTAAACTGATTCAAACTAGAGTCATCAGAAAGGAAGGTACCTCAGTTGATGACATGTCTCCCTGAGATCCAGCTGTCTGGCATTCTCTCAACTATTGACCAATGCGGGAGGCACTTACCCATTGTGAGTGGTGTGATCCTTGGGCTGGAGGTCCTGGGTTCTATAAAAAGCAGGCTGAGTAAGCCAGGGGTAGCAATCAAGTATGTAGCACCCTTCCATGGCCTATGTATCAGCTTCTGCCTCCAGGAGCTGAACAACAATCTTGGAAGTATAAGCTGAATAAAATTTTTCCTTCCCAACTTTATTTTCCTGTGTGTTTTTTATTTGTTTGTTTGTTTGTTGTTTGGTCATGGGTTTTTTTGTTTGTTTGTTTTGTTTTGTTTTGTTTTTTGCAGCAAGAAAAACCCCAATTAAGGTAAACACCTATGTTACAAAAAAGACTCGTGAAAAGAAAGCAAAGGAATTGTGTCCCCTAATAAAAAATAAAAAATAAAAATAAATTTGATCTCAGTGCTGGTATTACCCTGAGCCCACAACTAAATAAGCTCAATGAATAAAGAAAGTACAAACACCTGTTCTTGTAGAATACAGATTGGAAAATGAAACATAAGGCTCTAGGTTCAGTCCTGAGCTCCAGGAAAAAAAAATTAAAATTAGTAACAATCAAATTGGAAAACATCGTAGCAAATATGGAAACTGTGGAGAAGGGTACACACTCAGCACTGTGACTAGTGTTCTGGTGTGTTATAAGGAAAAAGCTAAAACTAGATGTAGTTTTGTATGAGACAAAGCAAGTCCACAAACAGAAATATAATATACCTTGTCTTCATTGGGTCATGAGGAAGGAGGAGGCTGAGCTTTGGAAACGTCATATATAAGTCACAAAGCTGTGGTAGGGGTACTGAAATAGTGCAGGGAAATATGATCAAGGTAAAGTACAGGCATATATGGAAATGTTTTGTAGTGCCAAATCTAGTAGGTCTTTTAACAATGTCCTGGAGTCAGAATGTGGGCTTAATGCTGAAAGATCACAGAGACAAAGAAACAAGCCACTGCCAAGTCTTTACCTCTAAGACACCTCAGCCTGAAAAGCTTTAGATCCTGTCTCCTCATGCCTTCTATACATTCCCAGCTATCACTTCCTTCCTAGTGCTGGAATTAAAGACAGAGGTGCTTCCTGAGCAAAGGCATGAGATCTCCAGTGCTGGGATTAAAGTCGTGGTATTCCCAAGTACTGGATTATAGCTGTGTGCCTCTACTTCCTATTTCTGTTTCTCTCCTAGACTGACTCAATGTCATGAAGTTCACTGTGGCTTTGCACTCAGAGATCCAGACAGATCTCTGCCACCAGAGTGTAGGGAGTAAAGATGTGTGCCACCACTGCCTGGTCTCTTTTTTAATTAGTGGCTTTTTCTTTTCTCTGATATTCAAGCAAATTTTATTAGGGAATACAATATATCACCACATGATATAATCAAATTAAGTATGTGTTCCATATGCTTAAATATGTTTAAATACAGGAAAAAAAGAATAGAAAGGGAACTAAGAGACTTAATTTTCAAAAATAAAAATAGGAAAACAATTAATGAACAATGGGACAATACAGGCACAAATTAACCTTAAAACATATATCAACATTATAAATATGAATGTCAAACTTCAAACATAAATCCCAGGAAGCAAAATCAACAAAATGGGAAAACACCCTCACTATATTGAGGTCCAGTTGATTAGTGAACTGTAAATCTATCAGGACCATTGTTCCCTTCTCCCTGCTGTGTAGGCCTCCAACAGGGACTCCAATGTACGAGGACAAGGCCCAGCTGCAGGCAGTGCCACTTATGGACTAGTATCTAGTATTCTTCATACTGACACTTTGTAATTTTTCCACAAGCAACCGGCCAATCATGGCTTGTCAGATTGTTTATTCACAGGTTCTATACCATAACAGAGCCCTTGTTATTTTTACCATGGCTGTGATGGAGTCCCACTTAAGAATCAATTCTAGAGACAAAGGATTTATTTGCACTCACACTTTAACAGGCGTAGAATCTATGGGTCTGGGAACATCTTGTTCCTTAGAGAGCTGGGTTGTTAGGTGTCTTGTGACATTGCATTAGGAGTTCTCTGTCCACCAGTGACTAACTCCTAGAAAGCTTCACCTCTGTGACTTCCCCAACTTTTCAAGTAGCACTAGCTACTGGACACCAAGTGCTCAAAAAGCCTGAAGTAACTTGAACAAAACAACTGAGGTAGTTTGCATGAGAAATGTCCCTACAGTCTGGGCATTTGAGCACCAGTATTTGGACTACTTGGGGAACCTAAGGTGGGAGAGCCATGGAGTTTGCAATAACAACAGAGTAACTAATACAATGATTCAATCTCTCTCTCTCTCTCTCTCTCTCTCTCTCTCTCTCTCTCTCTCTCTCTCTCTCTCTCTCTCTGTCTCTAAAGTTTATTGGAATTACTTACAGGCTGCAGTCCAACTAAGGCAACAATGGGTGACTTTAACTGAAAGTTCCTGAATCTAGGAGATGCTTGTTCCGCAAAGCTGGATCTCTCTGCTGGTTCAATATATGCTGGAATCCCAAAGAAATAGGAACAAATTCCTCAGAAGAAATGGGCTTGGTAACAAGGCAAGGGCAAGGGAGAGATGAGCAAATGCCTCCTTCTTCCATGTCCTTATATACTCTTCCAACAGAAGGTGTGGCCAAGTTAAAGGTGTGTCTTCCTGCCTCAAGGTCTGGATTAAAGGTTTGTGGCTTAACACCTGGAGATCATCATTAAAGAGAGGTGTTTCACTGATCTTGATCCAGAAAAAAAACAAGCCAAAAAAATAATCTCTCACAGGTATGTCCTCCTTTTCTGGAGTGTAGTTTATTCCAGATGCAGTCAAGTTGACAACCAAAAATTGCCATCAGAGTGGTAGAACTCCATCACTGGGATTGTCCTTGAGATTAAGGACCTTAACTAGCCTTGCCTTCCCCATTAGCTCTCTCTGCTTTCTGATTTAATTTGAAGGTGTGTAGTTTTCAACTTCCCTCTCAGGCCTAAGGACATTGGAAGACTGCCGTGTATCACACAGTATATTATTGTGTCCAGTGTGGTTTATATGAAATATCTAATGCCATCAGTCATTTGTCAATTTTGTTTGTTGTTGTCTTTTTCTTTTCTTTACTTTTTCTTTTTTCTTTATCTTTTTTTTTTTTTTTTTGTTTTTTGAGATAGGGTTTCTCTGTGTAGCTTTGTGACTTTCCTAGAACTCACTGGGTTTCCCCAGCTTGCCTTGGACTCACAAAATCTGCCTGCCTATACCTCCCTAATGCTGGAATTAAATTCATGTGCCACTACTGCTTGGTTTTCTTTTCTTTTTTGGTTTTTGTTGTTGTTGTTTTGGTTTGTTTTTTTTGTTTTTTTTTTTTTTTTGAGAGAGGATTTCTCTGAGAATCAGTTCTGGTTATCCAAGAACTGCATTTGTAAACAAGGTTTGCCTTGAACTCCATGGAGGTCTTGCTGCCTCTGCCTTGAGTATGCTAGGATTACAGCCAAGAGCTGCTATCACCTGGCATATTCTGTTTTATTTTGGACAATAAATACTAAACCAGCACTGGGACGTATCTCAGTTATCCTGCTGTTGCCCATAGTCATGGTGGATTGTGATTAGGCAGGTCTTTCATGTAGAGAATGGTGGGTAGAATGTTCCTGTGAATTTCAGGCAGCCACCTACCCCTCTTTCCTTTCCTTGGCCTCCCCAAGGCTTGCCAGTCTCTACCTTTATGCTTGTAGCCCAAATGAACTGCCACTGTCCTGTCCCACCCCACACCATTACCAGATATAGGGTAACAAAGCAGTGCTGCCACAGCACATCAGCTCCAAGTTACCATTTTACTGTGCAGTAAGGACCTGAACTATTTAGAGTTGACAAGGGATTCTGCAACACCAACTCCTCCATGTGATCCAGCATCTTGTACGTTGAGTAATTGTTGAGGATGATGGACTCAAAGCACTAGATCTGTGGCCTGATGGCACCAGAGTTGATCAGCCTGCTTTAGAACTCTGTGGTGATATTTTATTTGGGCACTTCAATAAAGATTTTCTGGGTATCAGAGGAAAAGACAGCCAATATATTAAACATAGAGTTCAGGCAGTGGTAGTACACACCTTTAATCCTAGCATTCAGGAGGCATAGAATCGTCTGGATCTCTGTGAGTTCAAGGACACAATGTGAACAGAGCCCTGTGTGGTGGCTCATGCCTTTATTGCCAGTGCTAGTTAACCAAACATATCTGGAGCTCTGTACAGCCAACTGTGTATGTGTAGGAATGTGGCAGGCAAGCTTCACCTCCCCAAATCCACTAGAGCCAAGAGATGTTAAGATCCTGAAACCCTTTTCAAGGATGTTTTCTTCCAAGGGGCTTGCCAAGATGTTCTACTCTGTGAGGACACTTTATCTTGTTGGTAATTCCTGGGACAAACAACACGAGAAACATTAGTTAATGCAATTTTAGGATGGATGTTTAGTGCTATGAATTCTGTCATGGAATGTGGGATCTCCCAGACAATCTACTGATGAAGATCAAGGACATAGAAATACTAGAAGAACACAACCCCCAAGCACTAGAGGAGGATTTGCACTAAAGATCAAGGTTGGAATCGCCGTTGTATCTGTCCAAAGGAAAAGACTTAGATTAGAGATAGAAATACTTGGTTACTTAAGAATGTATCAAAATGAAAAATCCTGGCCCAAACTGATCAAGAGATTGAAGATACAAACATATAGGTGAAAAAACAGAGGTTATGTTCTAACGAAACTACAGTCCAGAGGATCTTTCAGGAATGTTTCCAGTATTAGAAGCCATGAAATTACCAAGTAGGAATAGAACTTTTAGATGTCTGTGACTATCAAAATAAGATAAAAGAAGAACACTTGAAGACTTGAGTCATAAGCAACAGCTGTGGCTGGTAACAAATATGACTTCAAGCCAAGTGGAGCCCAGGCTTCTAGGATTCCCTGAATCTATCAACTATTTGGTGAAGAACAAACACTGTCTTTTGGGACTTGCAGGTTAAACTGACACATACTAGAGTCATCACAGAGGAAGGGACCTCAGTTTTTGACATGTCTCCATGAGATCCAGCTGTCTGGCATTCTCTCAACCTGTGACCAAGGGGGAGGCACTTGCCCTTTGTGAGTGTTGTGATCCTTGTGCTCCAGGCCCTCGGTTCTATTAAAAGTGGCTAAGTAAGCCTGGGGTAAATATCAAGTATGTAGCACCCTTCTATGACCTATGCATCAGCTCCTGCCTCCAGGAGCTGAACAATAATCTTGGAAGTATAAGCTGAATAAACCTTTTCCTTTGCAACTTTATTTTTCGGTAGGTTTTTGTTTGTTTGTTTGTTGTTTGGTTATTATTATTATTATTATTATTATTTTGCAGCAACAGAAACCCCAATTAAGTCAAATACCAATGTTACAGAAAAGACTCATTAAAAAAAAAGGCTTAGGAATGTATTCAAACTGATCTCAGTGCTGGTATTACCCTGAGCTGGGAAGAAAGTAAGAAAGTAAGCTCTGAATAAAGGAAGTACAAAGAGCTTTCTTCATGAATATAGATTGGAAAATCACTAATGAGAGTCTTTGATACTTCACATCCATATCAGCAACACATCCAATAGCCCCTTGTTGAAAATCAAAATGTCCTCACCAAGTAGCATACGAAGTAAAATTAGCAACAATCAAATTGGAAAACATTCTAGTGAATAAGGAGACTATTGAGAAAGGTCCACATTTAGCACCGTGACTAGTGTTCTTTTGTTTTATAAGGAAAAAGCTAAAAGTAGATGTAGTTTTATATGAGACAAAGCAGGTCCACAAACAGAAATAGGATTTATCTTGTCTCCTTTGGGTCATGAGGAAGGAGCAGGCTGAGCCTTTGTAAAAGTCATAATATCAGTCACAAAGCTGTGGCAGGGGTACTGAAATAGTGCAGGGAAATATGATCAAGGTAAAGTACAGGCATATACGGAAATGTTTTGTAGTACCAAATCTAGTAGGAATTTTAACAAAAGTCCTGGAGCCAGATTATGGGATAAAAGCTAAAAGATCACAGAGACAAAGGAATAAGCCAGTTCCAAATCATAACTCTAAGAGGCCTCATCCTAAAAAGTTTTAGATCCTGTCTCCTCATGCCTTCTATCCATTCTCTTCCCAGCTATCACTTCCTTCCTAGTACTGGAATTAAAGTCATAGGTGCTTCCTGAGCAAAGGCATGAGATCTCCAGTCTGGGATTAAAGGCATGGTATTCCCAAGTACTGGATTATAGCTGTGTGCCTCTACTTCCTGGCTCTGTTTTTAACCTAGACTGACTCAATGTCATGAAGTTCACAGTGGCTTTGCACTCAGAGATCCAGACAGATCTCTGCCACCAGAGTGTAGGGAGTAAAGATGTGTGCCACCACTGCCTGGTCTCTTTTTTAATTTTTGGCTTTTTCTCTTCTCTGATCTTCAAGCAAATTTTATTAGGGAATACAATATATCACCACATGATATAATCAAATTAAGTATGTGTTCCATATACTTAAATATGTTTAAATACAGGAAAAAAAGAATAGAAAGGGAACTCAGAGACTTAATTTTCAAAAATAAAAATAGGATAACAATTAATGAACAATGGGACAATACAGGCACAAATTAACCTTAAAACATATATCACCATTATAAATATGAATGTCAAACTTCAAACATAAATCCCAGGAAGCAAAATCAACAAAATGGGAAATACCCTCACTATATTGAGGTCCAGTTTATTAGTGAACTGTAAATCTATCAGGACCATTGTTCCCTTTTCCCTGCTGTGTAGGCCTCCAACAGGGACTCCAATGTATGAGAACAAGGCCCAGCTGCAGGCAGTGCCACTTATGGACTAGTATCTAGTATTCTTCATACTGACACTTTGTAATTTTTCCACAAGCAACCGACCAATCATGGCTTGTCAGATTGTTTATTCACAGCTTATATACCTTAACATAGCCCTTGTTATTTTTACCATGGCTGTGATGGAGTCCCACTTAAGAATCAATTCTAGAGACAAAGGATTTATTTGCACTCACACTTCAACAGGCGTAGAATCTATGGGTCTGGGAACATCTTGTTCCTTATAGAGCTGGGTTGTTAGGTGTCTTGTGACATTGCATTAGGAGTTCTCTGTCCACCAGTGACTTACTCCTAGAAAGCTTCACTTCTGTGGCTTCCCCAATTTCCACTCAGCACTAGCTACTGGAAACCAAGTACTCAAAAGGCCTGAGATAAGTTTAAAAAACCACTGTGCTAGTTTGCATGAGTAATGTCCCTATTGTCTGGGCATCTGAGTACCAGTTTTGACCATTTGGGGAAAGTCCGGGGGTAGAGCCTTAGTGATTGCATTAGTCAGAGTTCTCAATAACAACAGAGTAATTTATGCAATGATTGAATCTCTCTCTCTCTCTCTCTCTCTCTCTCTCTCTCTCTCTCTCTGTCTGTCTGTCTGTCTGTCTGTCTCTCTGGTTTATTGGACTTACTTACAAGCTTCAGTCCACCTAATCAACAATGGGTGACTTGACCTGAATGTCCCTGAATCCAGGAGAGGCTTTGTCCACAAAGCTGGATCTCTTGGCTGGTCTTCAGTATATGCTGGAATCCCAAAGAAGTAGGAATTAATTCCAGTGAAGGAATGGGCTTGTTAGCAAGGCAAGAGAAAGGGAGGAATGAACAAAAGCTTCCTTCCATGTCTTTATATACTCTTCATGCAGAAGGTGTGGCCAAAATAAAGGTGTGTCTTCTTGCCTCGGGATCTGGACTAAAGATGTGTGGCTTAACACCTAGAGATCCTGAATAAATGTGTGTGTTTCCCTGCTCTTGATCCATAACAAACTAAGCAAAAAATAATCTCTCACAGATGTGCCCTCCATTTCTGGATTCTAGCTTATTCCAGATGCAGTCAAGTTGACAACCAAAAATTGCCATCAGAGTGGTAGAACTCCATCACTGGGATTGTCCTTGAGATTAAGGACCTTAACTAGCCTTGCCTTCTCCATTAGCTCTCTCTGCTTCCTGATTTGCTTTGAAGATGTTAGGCTTTCATCTTCTAATTCAGGCCTTAAGGACATTGGAAAACTGCAGTGTGTCACACAGTATATTATTTTGCCCAAAGAGCTTTACATGCCAATATTCAATGTAATTATTCATTGATCTGTTTTTTTTTTTTTAACTTTTGTTTTGTTTTTTGAGAGAGGGTTTCTCTTTGTAACAACTCTGGTTATCCTAGAACTCCATTTGTAATCTAGGTTGTCCTTGAACTCCACAGAGATCTGCATGCTTCTGCTTTGAGAATGCTGGGAATAAAACCCAGATCCACCACCACCTGGTATTTTCTGTTTTTCTTTTCTTTTTTCTTTTTTTACCATAAATACTGGTCTGTGGTGATATTTTATCTGTGTCCCCCAATAAAGTTTATCTGAGGATGAGATAAAAATGCCAGCCACTATATTAGACAGAATTCAAAGAATGATAGCACATGATTTAATCCTATGACTAAGGAGGCAGGGATCAGTCTGGATCACTGTGAGTTCAAGGCCACACTGGGAACAGAGCCAGAAGTGGTGGCACATGGCTTAAATACCAACACTATTAAACCATAAAGGTCTGGAGGTCTGTACAGACAGAAAGCGACAGAGATGGGCATGAAGAGGAAGTGATGCAGCTGGGCGGAGAGAGGAAATGAGGTAGCAGAAGGAAAAGGAATATAGGCATGATTATACAGGAAGTGGTCTCTTTGAAAGCAGAGGGTCGTTGAGTTTGGCTTGCAGCTTGTAGTTTTCCTCTGATCTCTCAGCTTCAACCCCAATTTGTGGCTCCGTGTTTTGTTTTAGTAAGACCATTTAGCAATTCGCCTACACTGGATCACCACTTGGACTCATCTCAGATATCCTGCTGTTGCCCAGACTCAGTGTGAATTTGTGGTCAGGCAGGGCTTTGTGTTGAGGATGGTGGGTTGTGGTGGAAAGTTCCTTGTTAATTCCAGGCTGCTACCCACCTCTTTTTCCTTGCTTTTGTCCTCCTCAAGGCTTGCCAGGCTCTACCTTTATGCTTGTAGACAGCACCACTGTTCTCCCACCCCCTGCTACCACCAAGTGGGTCTCCCAGCAGGGTAAGCAGTGCTGACACAGCAAGGGAGTCAGAGAAACACCTGCTCCCACTGTTAAGAGTCTTACAGAAAGGAAAAGCTAACAACTATAATATAAATGCAGAGGACCTGGTACAGATCCCTCCAGATCTCTTGCTACTCTAACCTCTGTGAGCACATTTGAGCCCTGCAAATAAGCACATTTTAAAAGCAGATAAAAGGATACATAATTACAAATAAAAAGGAAATTTGTGGTTTGAGACAGGGTTTCTCTGTGTAGCTTTGCGCCTTTCCTGGAACTCGTTTTGGAGACCAGGCTGGCCTCGAACTCACAGAGACTTGCCTGCCTTTGCCTCCTGAGTGCTGGTATTAAAGGCATGCGCCACCACCACCCGGCCAGCAAATACCTTTTTTTTTTTAACTTAGATATTAGTGGCTTGTGTTTGAAAGGTCATATGTTGGTTGCTCTTTGCAAATATGATACCAGTTGCAAACCTATAGACCACCAACAGGAGAGTAGGCTGGGAAGCAGGCACACCCCTCTATGTAGGACCCATGCCCTGTCATGCCATGTACAGCACTGGCATTGTTTGAATCTCATGTGCTCAGTCTTCCCATACTGCTAGGGGAACAATTCAATCACAAAGTTGTGGTAATGGAGTAAATAGTAATCATTCAAAAAAACAGAGAAATGAGAGGTCTATGAGATGGTTATTTATTCAGACAATTTATAAAGCAAGGTATTAAGAACAGGCTCTTATAAATAAACAAAATAAAATAGAAAATATATAAGTCTTAATATGACAGATTATAAGAGAAGATATAAACATCAGATATATACACTTGGGCAAAACTTTCAATGAGAAGATTCACTGGAAAGGAATTTACTTCCATCTAATATGACTTTGGTTTAAAGGTTTTTATCTTTCATTGTTTAATTCAGTGCTTCTATATTTATTAGGCTATGCAATTGTGTTCAACAGGTTCAATATCTACATTGTAGGGATTTTTTAATTTATTTTTTTTGTGGGCTTACGCATGTATGAGTGCAGTCTTGCCAGGGAACACGTGTGGCAGTCAAAAGGACCATTTCTGGAGTCAGTTTTCTCTTTCCGGCATGGGGTTCTGGGAACTAAACTCAGGCTGTGAGATTTGATGACAAGTGCTTATACTTTATCCTGCCAGGGTCTCTGACTCTTGGATGTGAAGTTTACATACCAGTTGGGGTAGTGTTGTGTCCCAGAAAAAATAACATGCTCAGTGATGTTTTGGGTCTCATTGATACAATGATAATTCTTGAATATTTCAAACTACTTCCAGCACAATGTTGGGTTTTTGGTAAAATATTTCCTAGACAAAACATGGGAGTAAGGGGAAATTGACATAATTTTCATACTCTCAAAAAATACATAATAGTATTAAAAAGTGTATTAAGGACTTAAAACACAGAAAAAACCTTGAAATTGTTTTATTTTTTTAAAGTTTCTCATTAGGGCTAAGGAGACAGCAAAAGCAGATTGTTTTGACAATACTTTTGGGAATTGCCCATTTACCCCTTTAGTAAACACAGTAATCATTTAAGAAATGTTTTACAAAAACTATTTTATCTTTCTTTGAAAGTAAAAGAACAGAGGTGAATATGTGTCTCAAATATACTAGTATGATATAATATAACATATTATGATTATGTGTAAACTTTTAAATTCTAAGAAATGAAACATGTTTTTTTTTTTCCCTTTTAGTTAAAATAGGTATTTTCATACAATGTATTCTATTAGTTCTTCTCCCTCCCCAAGCATATGTGTGTTTTGTGTGGGCCTTTCAGTACAGGTGCGGCACTCTTTGAGTGTATAATGAAGACAGAGATCTGTGATGTCCAGTGTCTTCCTCTATTACTTTTAACCTACATTTTGAGAATGAGAATTTCACATAACCTCGAGGATATCAGTATGTATAAACTTGGTGGCTGGGAATCACTGTGGTGCTCCAGTCTCTGTGCCCACTAAACTTTGGGCTACAAATACTTGCCACCATGCTTAGCTTTCTAAGTAGGTACAGATGATCCAAACTCAGGGACTCATGATTGTATACCCGATCCATCTCTCTAGACTGCATCTTTGTGTAGATTCCTGTACCCTGTGCTATGCATTGGCTTAGAGCACCATGTTGATCAGTATGAACAGAATCATCAGTGGCTCACCTGATGGGTGTTTGAGTAGCTTCCTAATTGAGATTTTTTTTTTCAAGACAGGGTTTCTCTGTGTAGTTTTGCACCTTTCCTGGAACTCACTTGGTAGCCCAGGCTGGCCTTGAACTCACAGAGATCCGCCTGCCTCTGCCTCCTCAGTGCTGGGATTAAAGGTGTGCACCACCACTGCCTGGTGAGATTTTTTGTTTTGAGAAGCATCACTTAGCACAGATTTGGATGTAGCACAAATTCTTAGCAGGTCATATTAATAAAAACAAACCAGGAGCCAGGTAGTGGGGTGAATGCTGGAAGATCAGAGAAGCAGAACAAGCCACAGCTTCCTCACCTCGCTAATTCCTCAGATGATCTTGTTTCCTCAGACTAGAAGCCTCTGAGTCCTCATCCAAATGGAACTCAGATGAACTGCTGCTAACAGCCTAAAAGCTTAACCAGCCAAAAGCTTCTAGTTTTTGGTCCTCATGCCTTATATACCTTTCTGCTTCCTGCCATTGCTTCCTAGGATTTAAGGCATATGTCAACATGCTTAGCTGTTTCCAGCATGGCTTTGAACTCACAGAGCTACAGACAGATCTCTGACTTTGGAATGCTGGGATTAAAGGTGTGTGTGCCACCATTTTATGGCCTCTATATTTAGTGACTATTCTGTTCTCTGACTCCAGATAAGTTTATTAGGGTGCATAATATTTTGGGGAACACAATATCACCACATTTTCCCTTTTTTGTTTAAAATTAAAAAAGCTTATAACTATACAAGAAAAACTATATCCAATAAGTATATACAATACATATAGTCAAGAATTACATTAACAATGTCTAGTCCACTAACATTTGACAGATTCACACAAAAAACTCCATTATATACATTAAAAATGTTCAGTCTATTATCATTTGACAAATTCAGATAAAAATTTTCATTACTTATTTTACTTAAAACAAGGAGTTCCTTTTTAAAAGTAGATTCAAAATATCACTTTTTATCTTATCATACCCATATTCTTTTTTTTAGTGGATCCAAAAATCTACCTTTTATCTTATCATTTCTTTTTACTCCTTTTTTAATTTATTATATTTGTGTTTTAATTTTACACATCAACCATGGGTTCCACTGTCCTCCCCACTCCCGCCCCCACCCCCACCTTCCCCCCATCCCCTCCCTTCCATTCCCATCTCCTCCAGGGCCAAGACTCCCCTGGGGATTCAATTCAATCTGGTGGATTCAGTACAGGCAGGTCCAGTCCCCTCCTTCCAGACTGAGCAAAGTGTCCCTGTGTAAGCCCAAGGTTCCAAACAGCCAGCTCATGCACTAAGGACAGGTCCGGGTCCCACTGCCTGGGTACCTCCCAAACAGTTCAATCTATTCAATTGTCTCACTTATCCAGAGGGCCTGATCCAGTTGGTGACTCCACAGCTTTTGGTTCATAATTCATGTGTTTCCATTAGTTTGGCTATTTGTCCCTGCGCTTTTCCAATCTTGGTCTCAACAATTCACACTCTTACAGTCTCTCCTTTTGGAAGACAGTGGGAATAATGAGAGGCAAGGTTTGAGGGAAAGAGAGTTTAGGGAGCAGGAGATCCCAGCTGGATCAAGAACAGAAAGGGAGAACGAGGAATAACGGACCATGATAAATGAAGACCACATGAGAACAGGAAGAAGCAAAGTGCTAGAGAGGTCCCCAGAAATACACAATGATACATTCACTGTAGACTACTGGAAATTGTTGAGAGAAAACCTGATCTGACCTAGTCTGTTGATCAGATGGCCAAACACCCTAATGGTCGTGTTGGAACTCTCATTCAATAACTGATGGAAGTGGATGCAGAGATCCTCATCCAGGCCCCAGGTGGAGCTCCAGGAGTCCAATTATCTTATCATTTCTATATCTTCCCTTTTTTTTCAGAGTAGATTCAATGATCTAACCTTTTCTATATCCTTTTTTTTTCTTTTTCTTTTTTTTTTAAACAAGAACCGTGTATCTAATTTCCTTTGTTTAGCTTTTTTTCTCCACTGACAACTAATAACTTGTAATCAACCATAGTAAACAATGACAATATCCATAAGCCATTGAACGACCAAACAACATCTACCCCACCCCTTGGGAATATGGGCATGATTTTCTTAAAATTACTTCCTGCTTTTTGGAGGTGAAGACATCTTTAGGGAAGCCTGATAAGAAAATTTTTGGGGTAAGTGTCAAGTCTTGAGAGAGTTAGTTGTATCATTTTTCCAGTATCTGCATAAGGAGAAAGTTCAGGGCTTGTATAAGGCTTGAGGACCAGAAACTAGAAGCTTTTGGCTGGTTAAGCTTTTAGGCTGTTAGCAGCAGTTTAGCTAAGATACATTTGGATGAAGACTCAGAGGCTTCCAGTCTGAGGAAACAGGATCATCTTAGGAATCAGAGAGGTGAGGAAGCTGTGGCTTGTTCTGTTTCTCTGATCTTCCAGCATTCACCTCAATATCTGGCTCTGGGTTTATTTTTATTAATAAGACCATTTAAGATTCATGCTACATCTGGATTTGTCTTGGAGGTACATATGAACACTTGGTATTTCATGTTCTACTTCACAGAATCTCATGGGTACAATTGCTAAAAGACATTCAGTGAATGTGTCATTGTGTGTGTGCCAATGTATGTGTGTGAGTGTGGTGTCTGTGTGTGTCTTTGGATTTGGTAGCAGAGTTAGGAACCCCAACACACTGAATGAGTGGTGTAATCATCACATGAACTTGGCTCAATCCATCTATTATCATTTTGATTATTTCATAGAGTTTTTATTGGTTTGTGTTTTGGTGTTGTTTGATGAACATTCCTAGGTAGAGACCATATTTACCAGTGTTAACTGAGAAGTCCTCTTCATGCTAATTATTACATTTGGTGTCTCCTACGAAGTGTTCCTGAAAGTTTTCCTCCCTAATTTTTCATAGATTTTATGAGATATTTTGATCAGATGTGTGTGTGTGTGTGTGTGTGTGTGTGTGAGTGTGTGTGTGCATTTACGTGCATTTGGCACTATTATTCCAGGTTTCCCCCATCAGGCCTTCTTCCTGCTCTCATATGAGCTCTTCGTTACCAGATCTTTTGTGTAAATGTCCCAGAAAGTTTTCTTGTTTTCCTTATTTATGCTGTCTATAAGAGATCTTGATATGAATAAAAATTTTAGTTTTGTATATATGGATGGTGTGTTCTAGTGAGACCCGAGACACCTAAATAGAAAATCGATGGCACAACCAAGACCCTGGTGATTTGCCTTCAGTACCATTGTTAACTCTTCAGGGTTCAGCCCCCAGGACTCACATAATATCAATCCTAAACTGGATTTCTCCTTGCAGCCTCTGCCTTCATGCATTCCTCTCCTGTCACAGTCAGCAATGTTCTGAAGAACCCTGCCTAATGCCTGCTGGCATTGTCAGCTCATCCTTATCCACAGATGATGTTTTATACAGATGCCTAAAATATTGTTTTACAAAATACTCTAGGACCAGGTGACCAAAAGACAGGAGACTTAAGGGGACATAGATCTTCATTTTTAAGTTTGCAGATCTAGGGTCTCCAGAGATGACAACTGGCCTTTCTTGTTAACAAGTCTCCACCCCTGTCACTTGTTGTTGACAGGTCCCACTAGTTGTACCATGAACGCATAAGTCAAGAGCAGAGAAGGGGATTACGTATCTTCATGGCCTAGAATATTCTATGCACCTAAGAATTGAGCTCAGAGGCTTCTTACTACTCGACATCATTGTCCTTGCCTTGAGATTTGATCCAGTGCAGCTGTTGGGCCCTGACTCAGGCATCTGGAGTTTCGGATCACACACTAACCACTTCCTTAGGGTCTAGGAGAACTGGAAACCACTTGCCTTTATAGCCGAAGTCCTGTCTATGCAGTATCTTCCCTGAATCTGCATGCTTCCCTGAGTGTGTCTGCCTCCTTCGAGATGCACGTACCTGCCTGATGATGACATTTGTCCTCAGGACTACAGTGGACGTGTAGTATGACATTTCCTTCTTCCTCAGAAATGCAAGATACTTAACAAAATGAAAGTGATGCTTCATTTGAGAAACAGGGAGATTTTGTATTCAGCTGGTAAATAAATTCTCACATGTCTTTCAAAGCAGAAAATTAAAACACAAGGTCTTCAGTTTAACAAGTAATAATCACGGAGATAAAGAATTCCCAGAAAATTGTGGGAAAGAAAGAAACATTCTGAATGTAGAGCTGCCTGCAAGACGCTCAATAAGTGTCAGAGCTGAAGTTTTCTAGAGTTTTGCACAAGGGAGCCTGGACTCTTTAGTGATCCAGCTGCTGTTGACTTATCCTTGCTCACTGTATACCCCCATCCATAGGCTCAATAATTCCAAGGAAAGTCATTGATACTAGACATTGACTAATGGATTATTTTGTCTACTGTGGTTTCTGTTACTGGGGTGAGATGAATGTCTATGTGTGTTGGGGTCAGTCCCAGTGAAATCCTGCCACAGGACAATTCGATGAGTAATGACTGGACCCCTGTATATTATCTGTTCTTGCCCTTTCATGAATTGCATTTTCCCATATCTATCATACATACCCTTTCTTTAGCTTTTCTATCCTTATGTTCCTACTCCAAAAGAACCCAGAAACCCTAGCCCAATAAGAGTCTCATCCTTTCACAATTACTCTGCTCTTCAATAGATCCTCAGGTCTTCCAGTGCCCAGGCTTCCTTTGTAGTTGGTATCACATGGTTCATGGCAGTACATTGGGTACCTTGTGGAGATTCTGTACTGTGGGCCCTTGGGGTAAGCAGAAAGACGGTGACTACTCCAGGATACAGGGCAGACAGAATATCTCCCATGGCAGAAGTACCTTCTGTCTGTCTTTGCAGAGCAGTACCACCATGGGGAGTGCCAAGACCTTCAGAGAGGATAGATGTTCAAACTGATATCCAAGTAAAGGGAACAACAAATTAAGAGATTCCCATCCTGAATACAAGAATACAGGGCACTCTGGGGGCAGGGAGGATTTGGAGACTCTGTGATAGTGCACTTTGTAATAGGAAGGTCTCCAGTTTCCTTTGCTGTCTACCATTGGCAGTGGGGGTTTTGCTCCTGAAACAGACCATCAGATGGGGGCACTGTAGATCAAAGTTAATGTGAGCAAACAAGGAATATAGAGTACACTGTTTACAAAACAAGTGCGCTTCGCAGGGTGGGCTCCTGTAGCTCCTGTCCATTTCCTGTGCCTCCCTCAGCATGGGCATAACCAGGCTAGGACTGTGTTTCATCTCAAAGCCAAATTTACTAATGGCTGCAGTCCAGTTTGATAGATAAGAATATGCCTAGGGATTTAAAAAAAGCCAGAATCAAAGCATCTTTTGGAGTAAATCATAGCAGCATTCTTCACAAGGTCTTCTGTCCAGGAATTCCCTGGGAGGCTTGAGTTGTTCATATTTTTGTCCAATGGTCCTTACTCTACTATAGAGAGGCTTTCATAAACGATGTAACCTTTGTATCCTGCTATTGCTGTGTAGGGACACACCATCACCTTGTTTATATATTATCCACCATCAACCATTTGCACACCCCTTGTGATTCTGTATTAGGTCCCAGGGCAAGCCCAGAAAGTATCCTCACATCCCATGGTAGAGTTTGGCAGTTCATCCAGGAGTTAGCCTCCTGCCTAATCCAAAGATAGTGTGAGGCAGTGACAGCACAAGAATCCTGGGGCATCTCCTGGCTGATTATTGCCATGTAGATACTATCTGTGCACCATTATCGTGGAAATTCCATGCACAGAGTGATTCATGCAGCAGCATGTCCCTTGCACTGTTAATGCCTCTGGCACATTGTAGAGGAAAAGGACAACTGAGCCTTCTATCTGTGCACATGGAAGCACATATACACATGCTAGTTCCCAAAGACATACAAACATATATTATCACTCACACATAGAGAAACATGCATGTGCCCTCCCTCTCGGATACTCCCATTTGCACAAACATACATATACACATGCTGGGTCCCAGTCTTACAATCATGCACATATAAAAATAGTTGAAAGAGAATAGTCAGAGGAGAACAATCTGTGCTTAGTGACCTATTGTTTAGATGCACAAAGAAACATTTTGACTGCCAGACTTTTCTACAATTCCACATGTTTTAAATTAGTTCAGTGACCATGACACACTGAGACAAGCCAGGAGCAGAGCAAACAGGCTATTCATTTAACATGTAAATTCCACATGAGGCTTTTATACATATATCTGAGTATCCAAATATTTATATAAACATTAAAAAGAGAGGCAAAATCATATATGTGTAAAGTCATATGTGGGATACCAGCTCCCACCTTTTCAAGGGTTCTTATGAGGAAGAAAAAGGGATAAGAAAATATTAGATAGAAAGATAGCAAAGAAAAGAAAGACAGAAACACAGGATAGCTTCAGGAGGACCTAGGTCAATATCCAATGACCTTTTCCATTTACTCAAAAGGACTTTTTATAACAATGCCAAAGGGTGGGGCAAAAGGCCTCCCCCTTGCTAGATCAAAGCACACCACACAGCCAAGTGTTGACTCTTCCAAACACCTGGTGACCACACTCATGGTCGAATCATCCCCTTAACAGCCCTGATGGGTTAAGCAAGCTCAGATTCTCTGACCCAAAATAATTTGGGCCTCCACAGCCATATGAAATGCTACTTTGCCTATTTTAACTGAACATTCTTGAGTATTTCTAAGGTACACAAATAAAAAGTTTTATTAGAGATATATAAAAACAAATACTAAAAAAGAGAAAAACAAAATACACAAAACACCTGAATCAGAACGCATAGAACATTGTAAGACTGCAGCAAAAACTCCACTCCTGCTCCCATTGTTCCCTGTCAATCCGATTCAAGGACACGGAACTCCTTACCAGAGGCTCTGAAGGAATTTTTGCAGTTTTCATGAGTATGTGTGGCACAGGGGGCGTGGTTCTGAGAGACCTCAGCCAGTACTCTTTTGCAGACACATCTAAAGGGATGAGAATCAAATAAACCACAGTTTTTGCAGAGTCTTCCATCAGAATGCAATGGGAAAAGTCCCAGTTACTGAAGGTTGCAAACTAGTTCCCAACATTGTAAGGAAGATCATATCTAAAAGATAAAATTAGAGCAGATAAGATTTTTGTCCATTTCCATATCCCCTGCCTATGTGGACATGTGTGTGGCCTTTTGTGTATATGTAGGGGTGGTGTGTGTGTGTGTGTGTGTGTGTGTGTGTGTGTGTGTGTGTGTGTGTCTTCCTTGGTTCAGGTGTTTGAGTTCATTTGTATTCAAAAGCACTTGCAAGTAATTGTTACATGTGAGTAGAACAGAGGTCAGTATCTAGAGTCTTCCTCTGTCACTATTTTTTGACACAGTCTCTCCTGGAGCCTAGAGCTTGTCCATTAGTACTATCTGCACAGAGAGAATGAGTGTTCTGTGTCCATCTTCACAGAGTTGGGATTTTAGGCAACACCAAACTGCCATGTGGATTTAATGTGGTCTCAGGGGATCTGAACAACTCAAGTCTGTTTAACAAGCAGTTTGGCTAGGGCATTCCTCCTTTGCCATATGATGGGGCATAGGGGTGGGAACAGGTTTCATGGTATATCTCAACATATTTTCTATGAGCCTATTCTAGTATGCAAAACAAATAGCTCATTGATCCTAAGTGATCAATTCCCTGTTGTAGCTCTGTACAATAAGCAGGAACAAATGGCATCACTGTGTTGTGTTTTGTTTTGTTTTGTTTTTGTAGTGTGGAGTCTGTAGAACTCTTGAGAACCTGCAAGCTAGGAAAAAATGTGTGTGTGTGTGTGTTTGTGTGTGTGTGTGTCTGTCTGTCTGTCTGTCTGTCTGTCTCTCTCTCTCTCTCTCTCTCTCTCTCTCTCTCTGTGTGTGTGTGTGTATTGAAACAATTCTTGGCTTGTGATAAGAAGAGGATTTGGCCACTTCCTGGCTGGGACCCATTGTTTCATAATGATGTGATATCAGGTGGTCAGAATGGATTCTTGCTGTCAACTACAGCGGACTAGGTCCTCTCTATGCACAGGTCTGCAGCCACTCAGTTTCCCATTACTCTTCAGCAATATCGTTACCTCTGTGGAGGGGAAGCTGGCACAAGCCACATGATGCCTTATATATCTTCACTTGGGATGGCACTACATGAAGGCCAAGCTACAGAATCTCATCTTCTGCCACAAAGAGATACTTCATGTACTCAAAATTACCCTCAGGTCCATAATGTACACAGATGAGGCTCCTGGGTTTCCTGTCATGTAGGGAGACCTCTATGAGTAAGAGAGCTACATCCTACAAGAATGGTTCTCTAGAAAACCATGTAGACACCATACTCACCAGTGCTCCTTCACTGACATCTGTAGATGTAACTGTCTTGTTAAATAAGAAACACAGAGCCAACTGCAGAGTTAAAAGCCACGATGTCAGAGCAATAGCTGAGAGCTGAAAACCCAGACATCTATAGATCCATCCTGATCCAGCTTTCCTTCATATCCTTATCTTCTTCTTTTTTGCACTGGAAACTATTCATCCACAGCTACTGCCCTTGTTGAATCAGTTTTGTGTGTCAGGCCCAGAAAGGCTTACTTACTTTGCCACATTGGAGCGGAACAATGTTGAATGTAATCAAATGATACTTCTGAATCCTTTTGTGAGATGGGAAAAATGATGCAAGGAGGTTGGATCATGAGTTGGTGGGAAACATGGCAGGTCTGGATGAAGGAAGCTGGGGGAAAAGAACCAGATGTTAGCAGATCAGCCAAAGTTTCAATTGGTCCCAGGAGGAGGGGGCTTAGCTATCAATTTAGCTGCCCTTTTCTTCTTCCATGCTCCTGTTCTGAAGCCTAGGAGAGAAGCACATTTCAAAAGCAGCACCATACTTGTGCGTCTTGACACATACAAGGAACCATCAGAGCAGGCCCTCTTCTCCTCATGGCTGGCCACACTTTGCCCCATCCCATTGTACATTTCAAGAGAAGTTTGTTCATACTCTTCCTTGTCCAAGGCCCCTGTCCCAGACCAAAACATACACCTCTTTCATGTCACTTTGCTCATAGTAATCTCGTCAGGACAGGTTTAATTTCTTAATGTACACCTCCTCTCATTTCCCCTATACCCTCTCCATCTATTCCCCCAATTAGTTGATATTATCCCCACTCACCCATCTCCCTTCTGCAGAGGGCTTAGAGTTCTTGCAGTTCTTTCCAAGAAAAAGTCACAAAATAAGTTGGAGAGGATAAAGTGACCAAGATGATGATCAGCATGAGGTGGGCACACAAGTCATTGCTGTGGGTACTGGTCCTAAAACTACATTCAAAGCTGGGGAGGTAGAGCCTCAGTGGGCAGATGTGCCTTATGTCCAGCCCTGGATCTGCAGGGGCAGGAGTAAGCTAAAGGAGGAGCAAACTGGCAGCTCAGAATCTGTAGCTAGGGGATGGATGCAGGGGCCTGTTGCCCTGGGCTGCAGGGACACAGCAATCTGAGGTTCTGTCCTCCCTCTGGCAGGAATCCTTTTCCAGGGGTGGAATTCTAGTAGCCCAGTGTGGTAGCCCAGGATGATTCCATGTTTGACTCAAGGTCAGAGATTCAAGAGTTTATATGGTTACCAGGTGTCTTATACTTCAAGGTCTTGTTACAAGATGCTTTACTACCGAAAACAATAATAGGTCCAGCCTTTATTGTTTTCTCCCAGGGGCCGTGGAAGAGTGTAACACCAGCTGAGGATTCTAATCTGAGGGATAGGAAATGAATCTAATCACAGAGTTCTTTAGTCCATTCACTTTATCCTTCTGAGTTAATTCTATCTACATAGTTTCTTTTCAGTTCTCATCCTTAGCCCTCTCAGGATCCTTATGCTCTTTTCTGTTCTCATACTTAGCTCCTCTCAGTCCCTTCTGCTGTCCTCTCCTCATTATACTTAGTTCTTTCCATCTCTGTCCTCATCTTTGGTCTTCTAAATCAATTCCCCAAGTGCTGTGAGGGAACCAGAATATACACAAGCAGTAATTCTTTGGCAAAGCCATGTGATGCATGAAGTTTCCAGGGCTGCAGAGAGAGGTGATAAGGATCCACACATAAAGAAATAATTGTCAGCTTCCAAATACAGTCCAACAGGGGGAGTGACTAAAGGGGAGTTCTCTGGTATGGTCAACTAAAGGCTAAGATCACTTGGGGAATTCTAAAAAGTCTCATGTAAATAAACTGGGATGAAGGTAAGGAGTTGAAAATTTAATTGCTAGTGGTTATTTTCTTGTTCTGTGATTGGGATGAGCTAATGTTTATCTATGTGCAGTTTTGCCCTTGGAAAAAGGTATCTTAGCTGAAATACTTAGCTGAATAGCCCTGGCCACACTTATGTTAAGGAAAAATAAACACAGCGGGGGGGGGGGTAGTTATCCAATTACCCCAAATGTATAGGGAAAGCTATGCCCAAGATTGAGATGCAATCATGAGATTACATGTATAGATAACATGGAAATGCATGGTAAATGGGGAGAATCATGGTTGTTATTGCACAAGAAGTTTACAAGAGACAGCCAGTTCATCCAAAAGGCAGTAATTCCCTAACACCTTGTGTGATGGTTTCCTCTAACAGAATCCTTAGTTCTGATAGGTTGACCTTCTGAACTCTAGTTGTCACTGCAATATACTCTCATGGACTTTGCTACCAGCAGCTTTCAGTATTTTGCCATTAGGCATGGTTACCAGTTATTTTGAAGGGTCTACGCTTAGTTGTACATTGTTTTTGATATTGAAGTGGGGAGGTGTTTGCTTCTCCCCTTGCTAGAAAGAATCCCATTGGAACTAAACTCAAGACTGCTGGTTTCTCTCCATTACTTTTCAGTTCCTCACTCCCCCATTCAAGGGACTCCTCAATAAATTGGGGCAGGACCCCAACACTGATAGTCCCCAACAGGACATTTCAATTTCCCAATTTGAAAGAAAAAAGAAACATGAATGTGCCTGTATAAGTGACTTTGAAGAGACAGGTCTTATTCAGCATTGAACTACCCTGCTGTGCCATAGCTGTGCTCCTGATCCCTCCCATCTATATCTGTGCCCCCTTTAGGCAAACACTCTCCCTCCCTTCCCACCCTTTCCTCCTCCATGCTATGTTATCTTCTTGTAGCTCCAATTTCCATGAGGGGGAAAGTGGAATTGGGCCATCTAATGTGCTCGACATCCTAAGTTCCTGGCTTCTGAGTGGTTACAATTTGTAATTTTTAAAACTTTTTAAAACAGCTTAGGCAAAACACAGCAGAGGAATGCCTGTGTGTGGACCAATTAACTGGGCTCCCTAGGACCCGACTGTCCTCTTTTTTCTTTACAGCCTATGACACAGATTCAGGTCTCACCTTGGGGTGGGTGGCAGCATCAGCACAGTGCTCTGAGTGCATGGGAAATTCACTTCATCAGCTTCCAGCCCCTGAGTGGCCTGGATCCAAAGGTTGTGGGTACAACCTGGGGCTGGTCACTCGGCATGTCTGCTCCTGTAGGTTGTTCTTCTGTGGAGAAGCCCATTTTCAGAAACCCTATGGGTTTCCCATTCAGAGGTGGCTCAGGGGAGCAGAACTCATCAGAAAGGCTATCCATTGAATTCATGTTGACTGCAGTGTCCCCTATAGCAGAGTCAATGATGTTAGTTGTCAATGAATCTCCTTCTGGGACTTTGTTATCTGAACAGGGCATCATCTCCAGGCTGGAGTATCTGCAGAGCTTTATGTAGATTCTGCATACCTTACCTCTGATTGGACGCACTGATTCACTAGCTTCAAGGTGAGAGAGAAGCGATGGGGACCTGCAGGGATCTCATTTAGCCAGGGCTTAGCTTGCTTGTGGCTATCCCCACAGCTCCATTAGTATTTGAGGACATTTATGGTTGCTGTTAAGTTATTTGTTTGCCTGTTTTTCAGGAATAACACAGTCTACTCACAGGTAGAACTGATGGTGCACATAGTCTCCATATCACTTGGAGGTATTTCCTTAGCTGCAGGAGGTACATGTTCTTGAATATGGCCCAGTCAAGGTTGGTCTACAAAGCTGATATATTGTTAGCCTCTACCAGATGGGGATCATGAGTAACTGTGTAATGATAATGTGGCAGAGTTTTGACAAATGGTAGGGAATGGGGCACATTGTGGTGGTGATGATTTGTGTACAGCATTAAGGATGGTTTCTACATATGGAAAGTGCCCAGTGACCAGAACACATAGGACAATGCCCAAGCTGCACAAATTAACTGCCAGTCCATCATGGGGTTTCCCTTGCCAAGATCTCTGGGGCCCAGTGGAGCAAGGAGACACAGGCCTACCCCAACATCTGCTCTCTGCAAGCTGAGTGGCCATACTAAAATCTCAAAACTTAACCTTGCCAGCTACATCAATGAGAAGGACATTCTCTAATTTAAGATGTGCAATGCATCTTTGGTGAAGAAAATGCACTGTTGATATGACCTGCTGGAATACTGGTCCAGTGGTCTCCTCTTTTCGATAGTCTATCTTCCTGATGAACACCTCCGGATCTTTTCCTGCAACATACTCCATTACCACATAAGGCACTGTCAGTCTGTCAGTGATATGAAAATATGAATTGTGTTACTGTGTTCCAAAGATTGAAGAATGTTTACTTCAGAGATGATGTAAGCCAGAGAATTTTGGTGTTTCTCCAGGATCTTGACAGCCACCTGTGCATGTGTGGGAAGGTGGCAGGCATGCTTCACCTCCCCAAATCCACCATAACCTAGAAATGTTAAGATTCTGAAATCCATTCAAGGATGTCCTACTCCCAGGGTCTGTCCATGATGTTCAACTTAATTTCAGTCACCATATTTTGTGGGAAATTTCAGGGGCACACAATGATAGAAAAAATATAGTTTTAGGATGGATGTTCATAGCTATGAAGTGTCTGTCTTGAACTCTGAGATGTCCCAAATGACCTAATGATGTGTTTAAGGGCCAAGAAATGTCAGACAAATCCAGAGGATAATTTACATAAACTAAATAAGAATGTAGCATGTGTTCAGAACCTGGTGACGGCTCCATACTCACAGTGACCACCGAACAATTCTGCTATATGGAAAGTAGCTATATCTAGTGCCAATATCATATAAAACAAACAAAGCTCACAAACAGAAATATGAGGTGTTTTTCTCCTGTGGATTTGGGCAAGAAGAGGACTGAGCATTTATAAAAGAAGATTATTTGTCCCAGAGTAGAGGAAGTGAAATAGAGCATGATTTTGACCAAAGTGCTGGTAGGCACATATGGAAATGGTATAATGAAATTGCTGTGGGTAGTATACAGTAACACATGCTCTAAACAAAGACAATTAAAACCAAATTAAAAAAAAATAAACACTAAATGAATTTTGAAATAGGAATTTGAGTACTAATGAAGAAATATAGAAGACATTCACAAATCAAAACCGGAATGTAAACCAATAACATAACTGTAAACATAAAATAGCAAACCTTGCCCTAGGACCAAAATCAAGAACCTTCATACAAACTCACTCTAGCAAGGTCCTGTAGATTGGAGATTCCTAGTCTGTCAGAGCCAATTATAAGTGCATTTGTTCTGTAGGCAACCAACAGCTTCTACAAGATATAAGGACAGGAGCCCAATGCAGGCAGTACCTACCATAGATTAGTTGCTAGCATTCCTCATAATGTCTCCTTGTGATGTCACCACAAGCAACTGACCAATCATGAGTTATCAAAACTGAGTGGTTTGGAATATGTTCTGTATCATAACCAGTGCCCTGAGTATTTTTCTCATGGCTGGCAACAAATCCCAGGCCATAATCAACTCTAGGGATGAAGAGGTTTTTTTTTGTGCACTGGCTTTCAAGAGACACTGAATCCATGGTGGTGGGAGCATCTTGTTCCCTATAGAGCTGGTAGTTAGTTGGCTGGTGACCCTGCATTTGAATTTGTCTATCGCCAATTGACACAGATCTTCTAGCTAGCTCATGATCCATGTGTTTCATAAATTCCCAAACTAGAAACCAAGTGCTCAACACATCTGACATTTAACAAAACCCTTTTGGATTGGCAATGTCTCATACAAACTGGTCATTTGAACACATGGACACACAAGAACAGTTGATGGTACAGTTGGGGAACTTTATATGGTGGAGTCTTAGAGGCAAAACTGTATCATTGGGATTGTTGTTGAAAAGAATCAGCATAGTCTTCCTTTGCTTTCCCTACTTCCTTTTTGAGTTTGAGTTTGTGACATTTTCAATCTCCTGCTTTTTCCTTCAAGATTCCAGCTAGTTTCCATGCCCCTGACCCATGGCATCATGGGCTTTTATCCCTCCAAAAATAATCCAGATAGACATGCTCTTTCTTAAGATTCCTTGTTTATAAACTTATAGTGCAACAGAATAGTAATCAATAAACAAGGGCCTAGCAAAGCTGGTTGCTCCCCATCCCACCCATGTTGCTCAGAAATCAAGGAAGGTTCATTGCTGCCACACAGTCAGTCACACATTGACTGCCTCTCCAACCCACCTCCACCAGTGAACAGTGACCATTGCAAGGAGCCTAAAATCCAGGTGCCTTCCCTGTCATGTAGCACCAGTCTCATATTAAATAACCCTGCTTCCTGGTAGTACAGGAACTCCCCTTCCCCAGAATCCTTGAATTCCATGGAGACATACTTCGATGGGAATGAAACTGCTTCAGACTCCCACTGTGTGGCCATTATCTTTAGAGTCCATTCACCAGGACAGAGGATCCCTCCTCGCACCGCAGCCCCTCTCTAAACTCCCATCTTCCCCTGCTCCCCACTAAAGAAATAAATTCATACAAAAAGAGAGATACAAGAATCAGTGTAAACTGTGGTGTTTTGACATGTATATAATGTAGAATAATTAAATGAAGATAATTAACATATCAAATCTCACCTTATTTGACATCGAGTTGTATTTTGTTGACATTTTGATATTTACTATTATTTACTTTAGAATATCTAGTATATTATCACTGACTATAGTCACTTTTTATGAAATGAATCTTAATCTTATTTCTTTGTTCCTTCTGAAACTTTGTGCAGTTGTTTAACTCTCCATGTCCTAGCACAATAATCCCTCACTTTGTAGGTTCTATAGGATTCTATTGTCTACTTCCATGATGTCTTAAGATTTCCCTTATAATTAAGAAGATGTTATATCTACCTTGCTGTACATGATTATTTTTTAAAAATAAAGTTCTTAATGTTCACCAAAAAAAAAAAAAGAATCAGTGTAAAACTTTAAAGTCTAAATAATAAAACCAGGTAACACAATTTGAAAAAACTAATGGGTTAACTATGTCTTATATTGTTTCCAGGAAATTTCATTGATTAATACAGCAATCTAAAGAAATAGATGTTATGATCCATAAATATTCCAGTAGTCCATAAAACTGAAGGAAGGGATACTTTCAAATCTTTTCATATGACAAACTCTTCTCATAAAATCCTTACTCGCTAACCAGGTAAAGTCACCTTGTAAAGAGACAAGTATCTGGCATAGTCATTGACTAAGAAAATGGGAATATCCTTAAGAAGAGTGCGAGATTCTTTTCTTCATAGTCAAAGACACATTAAAAAGACAATCCTTCATAATCAAGATGTGTTTTCTGGAAACTCAAGAACCAATCCACATACAAAAATTGAATAAAGAGCATAATATAGTTAAAACATCAAGTGAAAATAGTCACCCATAAAAAGAAATAAAATGCCACTGTCAGGGATGAACATGCAACTAGAGAAAGTTTTATTATAAACAATCCAATTCTTCCAACACAAAAACATTCATTTTTATCTACATCTGTTTAGATTCAGACAAGGGGATGAATTTTTTGGATCATAGGAAGTATTGGTCACATGGCATGGAAAGGGCGGTGACATAGGCCTGGTGCACAGTTCACCAGAGGAGGCCTATGTAGCCCTGATCCAGTTCCTCATTGAGTCTATACATACTACCAAAGTTTAAAATAAACCAGAACACAGCTAACAAAGAAATGAGGTTGAAAAACTGGAAAATCTCAGTCAGTGAAGGAATAGGAATAACAGTCACATTTTAAAACAAATATGAATATGGTAAAAAAAATCAATCAAAATTGCTAAACACCAAAGCAAAACAGAAAATCAGGGAATCTCACTTTTTCAAAATCCCACCCATTGCGAAAGTCTAAGTCTATGAGAAAAGTCTGAGTCCAGCTCTCACCCACCAAACCACTTCTTTGTAGAACAAGGAAAAAATCCAGCCCCAGACAGTGCCTTTTATGGACTGGTATCCAGCTTACCTCATAATGAGTCCTTGTGATGTCATACTCAAGGGGCCAATCACAGCTCAGGACACCCCACAGATTTTTGTTGTTGTTGCCCCCTCAGTTTCTATCCTGAACAACTATACTAATTCTTCTCATGCTTGTTATCAAATAGCTCCCAACAATGTACTTATGATAGAGAAGCTTCTCTAACCTCAGATGTACATGGGTCTAAGGCAACATAATGGGAAAACTTGTGGGGTAGACGTCAGGAGTGTGATGCAGTTGTTACATGGTGTTTTCATCCCCTGTTCCTCCAAACATCAAAGTTTTTATGGTAGGTCCTATGTGCAAGGATTGCACAGTGTCTCTGACAGCACAGCCTGCTGGGGACCAAATATTCAAACCTGTGCAGCAGTAGTGATATTCCACATCAAATATCTTTCATGGAACCTGGCCCTTTTAATAATATTAATAAATGTAACAGAAAAAATTTACAATGATAGACTGGAGAAACTTTAAGCTTCCCATGGTAATGGACACAGGTACATTAACGGCTTCCTACAGAATGTATGTGTGCTTCTCATGGAATTTCACTTTAGCCCTCAATTTCTATAGTAGTTTTGCTTTTTCCAGACTGAGCTCACCATAACTACTTACAGGGTCATGGCTTTTAGGTTGATATTATAGTGGTGAATTACAGGAGAGCAACCACTGTGGGCCTACTTCTCCTGTGTTAGTCATTAATAAAGAAATGGGTCTTGTAACCTGAATGCAACTGCATAATCAGAGTCTTAGTTTCAGATACTCAGCACAATAAGCCCCTTTGGTTTTGAGCCATATTTCTGTGTAAATGGATGGATGTGTAAAAGATTATATTGAGTGAGAGATTCCAGATCCAGAAAGACAAATGTCAGAAGTCATCTCCATCAGCTGTTTCTGGCTCTCGAAATTCTGAAGGGAGTATTAAACATGTAGGAACAGACAGGGGAGGAGATACCAACAGTACCTGAACCTAGATGTTTATGTCTACATTTCACTGTATGTATATTCCTCTTACAGATCTATATATTGTATCCTCTGAGGGATCCTACTGAGTTCCCCCTAGAGAGATTGAACCTAACAAGAGTTGAAACCTAGCCCTTTGTATATGTGGGGCTTTTGCTGTTGTGGATAAACATGTAGAAGGAACAGACACATAGTTGTATAAGGGATTGCTAGAGCACAGCCTGTATATAGATTGTGTGTGAGAGAGACAGACATAGAGAGAAAAAGAGACAGACAGACAGACAGGCAGAGACAGAGAGAGCTTTTAAGTGTAAGGTAGGAGATAGTCAGCATGATCTAACATCATCCCTGTGTGTATGTGTGACATTGGCTGAAGGGGTTGGGGTACCTAGCATGGTGTGACACTTGGCCATGAATGTGTGTTTTAAGCTTTGCTTTAGGGGAGGTTTTACTGGGGAGGACAAGGTACTCTAGTAATATATGTGTCCTGTGACTATAGGGGGATATATCAGGTTCTGAGATTTGTGTAGGTTTGACTAGGCTGTAAGGGTCGGGCAATGCAGTAGGACTTGATACTGAGCCATATAAGTGTATGAGGGTCATTGGCTGTAAGGTAGGTGTCAAGACCTACTAGATATCAACTTATAATAACTAAATCACCCTCCTACACACACACACACACACACACACACACACACACACACACACACACACACAGTTAGATGTCATGTCCTGAGAGAGGCTGTAGGAAAAGAACATCTAGCAGGAGAAGCACCTAGTTGGCTGTGTGTAAATAGGGCTTCATATTTGGCTGTATGGGGCCTACCTCACAGTACAAAACACTTAGAAGTATATGTGGGGCTTTCATTGGATGGTAGCTACCTTCTAGGACATGACAAGTAGCTGAGAGTTCTTTGTGTATGTGCACGGGTTTGTGGGAGCATACATGCCTGAGTGTGTTTCTGTGTGTGTTACTGTGTACCTAGCATTTGATTATAGGGGAGGGGTGGCATACTGGTAAACTGGCTATGTAAATGTATTTGCCCTGTGGATGTAGGAGAAGTGGGAGGACCTAAGTAGATAGCCCTGGCTCTAATCAAGTGGGAACAGCAGATCTTGACATGGTCCTCTTTCTCTCTGACTCTCTGTCTCTCTCTCACCTGTATTATGTGTTTGTGTGTGTGTCTCTGTAGGGTATGGATTCCTAGAAGGAGCAGCACATAGATGGATGTGTATAAATAGGGCTTTGGCTGTATAGGGGAAACCTTGAAGGACCTGACAGCTAACTGAGAGTTTATGAGTGCATGCATGGGTTCATACAAACATATGTCACTGTGTGTGTTTCTAAGAGTGTGGCTATGTGCCTGCATTTGAATACAGGTGAGGGGTACATATCAGTACTAATGAACTAGCTGTGAACAAGCCACTAGATTAAATACAGATGCCAGGGAGTGGTGGCACATATCTTTAATCCTAGCACTCGAGAGGCAGAGATATGTCTGGATCTCTGTGAATTCAAAGCCCCCCTGGACTATATGAGATTGACTCAGTCTAGGAGAGAAACAGAGCCAGGCAGTGGTGGCACACATCTTTAATACAAGTACTTGGGAATCACACGCATTTAATCTCAGCACTAGGAAGGAAGTAATATGGCTGTGTGGAGAAATGTATATAAGGTGTGAAGAGACAGGAAGTGAGGCCCTTTTGGATGAAGGTTTTTCGTTTGAAGCCTTTTTCAGCTAGAGAGCTTTCTCTGAAGACTCAGAGGCTTTCAAACAGAGGATTCTTGGAGTTGGTGAGGTGAGACTTGGCAGTGGCTTGTTCCTTTGTCTCTCTGATCTCCCAGCATTTACCCCAATATCTGGCTCCAGGTTTTTATTACAAGACCGTTAGAAATTCAAGCAATAGGTTTTCCTTGCAAGGCTCTATGCGCCCTTGTGCTCATGGATCTTCAACCCATTACAGACTAAGTAGCTAGCCACTGGCAGAGTGCCTGTCCTCCCATACAGGTGTAAGAAAATGTTCACCCTCTTCTCCATAACCTGTTACTCCATATTGGCTTGGGGACAGAGGATCAGAGGGGAGAGATACAATACTAGCACCAATTTATCCCAAGATCCCTCTGAATCCATGCCTCAACTGTCTCCCACTACACCTTTGCTTCTCTGCATCATGAGATCAATAACCACCTTCCTTGAAAGTGAAACAGGCTGGCTTTGATGGCATCATGCTTACTTGTCTGTAGACCAGTGTTCAGCCTAGACCAGATCTCAGAAACCTCTCTCCTACAACAGGACCAAACTTAGTGGTCTCAGTGCTGTCCTCAGCCATGTGAGGCCCACAGACCAGCCCTTGCATTCACTCCCTTCTGATTGCCCAGTCATAATGTCAGAGAGCAGTGATCTGCTTGGAGCGTTTCCATGACAACCCTAAAGACAAATTTCAAGGGAGGACATCCAAGCAGACAGCCTGGCTGAATGCCCTAACTCTATGGTAATTATTGCTCTGTCTAAGCCTGACCCCTGATGTGGGATCTGGATAAAATGTAGTTCCTAGACTGCTCACTAATTCACGTGTCCACTGTGCCCCAGGACAGGCAAGCAAAACCTACCTTCCCAAGTGGAGCAACATCCCAGCATTCCATCCACAGTGATACCATTTCCTTCCAGCTTGCAGTCACTTTCCTGTTAGGAGACAAATATGGATCTGATAAACACCCCACAGTAAGGGCCCCTTCACCAGCAGCAAGATTGAACCAGCATGCAGTGGGACTGTGTCTCCTGTGATGAGAGGGACAAAGGGACACAGGCAGGCTGCAAACACAATAGCAGGGAGGGAGGAAGGGGAAGGAGGAGATTCCCCTCTGCCCTAGTGTGAGGAAATATCTCCTTGGACCTGAACTTGAAGGGAAAGAAAGGTGAATGCTCCTCTTCTATGTTTATGTAGACTGGCCCATAGGGGCTTCAAATTCATGGGCTGCTTTGCATGGATTTTGGCACAAAACTCCATTTTGAAAAGAATGCTATAGAGGCCAGCCCTGGGACATATCCTTTGTTAACTATGGCTTCTTGTGGAGAAGCCTTTGGTCAATGGCTTAACTTCTCCTGTATCAGACTTCTTTCCTCAGTAACTAGACACATTGCCATGTGGACACCCTCCTGGGCTCCCACTTAGCCTGAGGTACTCACGCCATGACAATTCCCACTCCATGTCTCAACCCTCATAGAGGCTTATCGCTTAAAAAGATAACCACCAATACCTGGGACCAAGAAGCTTGGACAGTAGGATTGGAAATTTTCACATCAAACAAAAGAACACATCTAAGTCCAAATACATAGATTCATTTGCTGCTGTGAGAAAACACTGACCAAAAGCAAGGAAGTGGAGGGAGAATTTATTTCAGCCACAGGCTACAGTCCATCATGAAGCAGAAGCCCAGGCAGGAAGTGAAGCAGAGAACACAGGGCTACGCTGCTTACTGACCTGCTCTCCATGTTGGCTCACCCTGCTTTATAAATCCCAGGATCTCCTGCTTAGAGTCACACCCACATTGACCAGGGCCCTTATACTCAACCATAAATTAAGGAACTGCCACACAGGCCAATCTGATGGGTGTAATTCCTCAACTGACGTTTCTTCTGACAGGTGACTCTACTTTGTGCCATGTTGACAAAAACTATCCAGTACATACATTAAAGTCAGAGTCTGCACATCATCATATCATCCTTTATCCTGTTTAACATCTCATAAAAAACAGATAATGCATAATTTTATTCACTAACTTTTAATGTTTAGAGATTATTAATTCCAAATAATTGAAACAAACATTATTATAATTCTTTACTCTCACATCTAGATGAATTACTTAGTGAATCACCACAGCAGAAATAAATTTGTAGTCATCTAGTTGATTCCCAAGGCCTTGGTGACCTGTATGCTAAAGAAAAGTGCCTCACACCTGTGTTAGCTGAGATCCTGGGATCTGGATAAAGGATCCACCTGGTGTGAGGTTTTAGCTGAGGCTGAAGTCCACCCCCCTCCAAGAATTGGTGTAGGGTCCCAGGTAGGCCAAGGTTTCCTTCTTATTTGGGGCCTTATATGTTCACCTGAGGTGGGGTTGTTTTAGGGGCATGTCTGAATGCCAGGGCCATGTCTGGCAGAGGTAGCAGGTATGGTTTCTTGAAGGGCTAGAGGCACGGGTCTTCAGGCCTGGATGAGGTCCACCTGTTCTGTTGGAGCAGTAGTTTAAATGGAGCTGAGTTACCAGACGCTGGCCTCTCCTGACTTCGTGGAAGGCCTTTGGTGGCTTGTGTGGCTGAGCTACAGGCCCTTCTTTCAACCTGTCTGGACCTTTTGTGGAGCCTATGAATGTGAGTATTCTGCTTCCACTCCTCCAGCCTACCCCAGGCCTGGTATGCATCCAAGAAAGCCTGAACCTGAGGGCTAGCTGACAACGACAGAGGGACAGATGGACAGAAACCATGGAGGGAGGCTTTGTGGGGCCAAAGTGATGGAAGAATACTAGGATGGTGGTAGCGTGATTTATCTGACTTTTTAAAAACATGGTGTTATTAAATCTTGTTCATATTAAAACTGGTTTAGAATTACTTTTTCCTAGAGGGTTTACTCCGAGAATATACATAAATGATGTAGGTAATACATAGCAAATGTGGAAATTATTAAAAATGCCGTCAGGTCATGATAAATATGTTTCTTATGTTGCATAGTATTCCTGCAGAACTCTGAATCCTGTGGTAGTTATTTCCAAGAGTGGAGTTGTTTTTCAATTAGATACATCTGTCTATGTTGAATTTTTTTCAATGCATGAGTTTATCTGCATAGTTTTTATGTTTCTGTACATGTAATCCATCTACTCTAGTCCCATAAGGCACCCAGCATGGCCAGAGTCTCCAGCAGGACAAAGTTCTCTCTCCTTTTCCTGCTCATACCCATCTTTTAGTGTCCTGCCGCTCCAGGCACCAGAACTCCCCTCAAAGGCTTGGGCCAAAAAAAAACCTGTTTATCAGGTACTACTTGTGGAAGCCTGGAGCCACAGGTGTGTAATTCCTTTTTACTTTTGAAATTAATGTGATTTAGTATTTTGTTTGTTTGGGAGATCAATTATGTTGTGTCCTGGCTGTCCTGGGGCTCACTATTAAGCTCAGGCTAGTCTTGAACTCTTGACCTTCTCCCTGTGCCTCCCAAGTCTTGGCATGGCAGGCTTACCCAGCCACACGGATAATGCACTGGTGTGTTGTTGTGCTCTGCATTTGTGTTTAGGACAGACAGAGGCTTGTGGTTTCCGTTGTTTGCTCATTTGAGTATTTGTGAAATGCTGGCTTCAGAGGATGGGGTAGAAATTGTTTCATCAGATTTTGTACTTCAATGTGGTTGTAGGGAATTGTAGGGCAGGAACTCAGAGTTCTTGACTTCCACACCAGGAGGATTTACTAGGTTCAGTCCCCAACACTGCTGAAATGAAAAGGGGGAACTATTACAATTTCTTCCTTAAATGTTTGGAGGAATTTACCATTAATCCTTCATAGAACTTGAAGGCAAGGCAGGTCACACCTGTAATCCCAGCAGTCAAGAAGAAGATACAGGTGGACCTCTGTGAGTTTTGAAGCAAACTGTTCTATATGAAGAATCCCCAGCCAGCCAGGGCTAGTAGATTGCTTATGCAGCTGAAGGTGCTTGCCACTCACCTTGATGGTCTTCGTTGAATCCCTTAGAATTCACATAATTGAAGGAGAGATCTGACTCCCACAACTTATCCCCAGTCCTCCACAGCAAACTGTAGCACACATAACTCTCTGTGTCTCTCTGTGTGTGAGTTTCTATGTGTGTAGGATAATCCTAAAAAATCAAGGAGGGGTTAGGGTAAAAAGAAAAAATGTCAAGGATCCTGGCACCTGGAGAATGACACCCAAAGTTGACCTCTTCCCTCTACAAATGCACACGTGTAGACAAATGCACATAAACACCAATAGGCACGCACAACTGCCTCCACACACAAATTACCACACAGGCACACGCACATGCACACAGACACACACAGATGATGAGTAGAAGTTTCTGAAATTAGTGAGAGAATCAAGAATGAAATGCACACACTCATGGCTAACATTTGAACACAGAACAGTGAAGGCTTCTTATTTTTATTACTATAATTTTTATTTGTGTTTTGATATTACACATCAGCCATGGGTTTCCCTGTCCTTCCCCCTCCCGCCCCCACTCCCACGGTTCCTCCCATCCCCATCCCCTCTATTCCCATCTCCTCCAGGGCCAAGAATCCCTTGGGAATCCATTTAAACATGGTGGATTCAGTACAGGCAGGTCCAGTCCCCTCCTTCCAGGCTGAGCAAAGTGTCCCTGTGTAAGCCCAAGGTTCCAAACAGCCAGCTCATGCACTAAGGACAGGTCCGGGTCCCACTGCCTGGGTGCCTCCCAAACAGTACAAGCTATTCAATTGTCTCAATTATCCTAGAGGGCCTGATCTAGCTGGGGGCTCCACAGCCTTTGGTTCATAATTCATGTCCTTCCATTTGTTTGGCTATTTGTCCCTGTGCTTTTTCCAATCTTGGTCTCAACAATTCATGCTCTTACATTCCCTCCTCTTTCTTGACAATTGGACACCTGGAGCTCCACCTGCGGCCTGGCTGAGGATCTCTGCATCCACTTCCATCAGTTATTGGATGAGAGTTCTAGCATGACTATTAGGGTGTTGGCCATCTGATCACCCAGTCTAGGTCAGATCAGGCTTTCTCTTGACCATTGCCAGCAGTCTACAGACGATGTATCATTGTGGACTTCTAGGGACCTCTTCAGCACTCTGCCTCTTCCTGTTCTCATGTGGTCTTCATTTATTATGGTCTGTTATTCTTTCCTCTCCATTTCTATTCTTGATCCAGCTGGGATCTCCTGCTCCCCTAAGCTTTCTTTCCCTCCAAACTTGCCCTTCATTACTCCCACTGTCGTCCAGGTTGTTCCTGTAGATCTCATCCATTTCTCTGTCATTGGGCAATCCCTGTGTCTTTCCTAGGGTCCCATTTTCTAGGTAGCCTCCCTGGAGTTGTGTAGCAGTCTAGTCATCTTTGTTTTACATCTAGTATCCTCCTATGAGAGAGTAAATACCATGTTTGTCCTTCTGAGTCTGGGTTACCTCACTCAGGATGATTTTTTCTAGATCCATCCATTTGCCTGCAAACCTCATGATGTCATTGTTTTTCTCTGCTGAGTAGTACTCCATTGTGTATATGTACCATATTTTCTTTATCCATTCTTCAGTTGAAGGGCATCTAGGTTGTTTCCAGGTTCTGGCTATTACAAACAATGCTGATATGAACATAGCTGAGAAAGTGTCCTTGTGGTATGATTGAGCATTCCTTGGGTATATGCCCAAGAGTGCCTACAGCTGGGTCTTAGGGGAGATGATTCCCAATTTTCTAAGGAAGCGCCATATTGATTTTCCAAAGTGGCTGAACATGCTTGCATTCCCACCAGCAGTGGAGGAGAGTTCCCCTTGCTCCACATCCTCTCCAGCATAAGCTGTCTTCTGTGTTTTTTGATCTTAGGCCATTCTGACAGGTGTAAGGTTACCACCTTACATCTCAGAGTCGTTTTGATTTTCATT
>NW_023413838.1:0-136074 GCF_903995425.1 Onychomys torridus | reverse complement strand
CCAGACTCAGGAGAGAAGCTTGGCAGAGCCAGAAGCACCCGCACACCCCCACAAGGCTCCCAGGAGATCCCCAGAGCCTCAAGGCAGGACTGTGGAAACCTTGGCTGGAGGATTGAGGCGAGGCCTTTGCAAGACCAAGATGGGGTGGGTTGATGTTCCCATACCAAGCACAAGACCAGGGTGATTACCACAGGATGGACTATAGTAAGTCATAAATGGCCCCCTGCTGTCCCTGGAAACTTTGTTATGTTCTGGGGCAGCACCACAAGAGGACAGACACAGCAGCAGGAGGAAGCAAGTACCTGGCAGCACCTCCAGCAATGCAGAGCGATGGGAAAACCCGAAATAATTGCCTGCCAGGCAGGTGTATTCCCC
The DNA here is from genome assembly GCF_903995425.1 of Onychomys torridus. Classification (NCBI taxonomy): domain Eukaryota; kingdom Metazoa; phylum Chordata; class Mammalia; order Rodentia; family Cricetidae; genus Onychomys; species Onychomys torridus. The sequence continues at coordinate 135,699 of NW_023413838.1, read as the reverse complement.
TGAGTCCTCAAAGGTGATATTGCACAAGGACAGAACTTCTAGCTCCTTCGCCAGTAGTGTTAATGCCTGATGTCTACAAAGAGAGAACAGCAAGCAATAGGCAAGCACCAGCACTTCCCTTTGGGTACCACAGCACAGTCCACATGGAAATGATGCAGTCAGGCTTCAAAGAAATGTTATCTTTGCCGCCACCACAGCCCTACCACAGCCATGGAGGCTCAGGGACCTCTGCATCCTGTACCAAGCCACTGAACTTAAAGTCAGTCTCTTGATTGGTAGGCAATTCCCTGTCCCAAGGTGAGCAACAGGCAGGTGGGAAGCATGGCACCACAAGGAGGCAACATGCAGAGTTAGAGCAGAAATAGGAGATGTGCAGAAGGAAAGTTGAGCAGACAGATGTATGGACAGGAAGCCAGAGGCATCAGTGTCAGCAGGAGAGGGGTAGTATGTTCTCAAACAGCACAGGCCTCAACCCCTGGCAGGTTCTAAGGACCTTCTTAGCATGCAAGTGGAGTATGCAAGAGGATGCACAGGCCTGAGAGGCTTTGAAGGAGGAAGTAAGTCAGTGCTGGCTGGGAGCTACTACTATTATCAAGGCATCACAAGTAGAATGTGAGCCATATTCAAGTAGAATCAAGCAGGAAAGGGGTGGTGTAAGACATCTGGGCAGGTACACAGCTGGGACACTGGAGCTGGAGCTTAGCGAGCCAGGTAGGCACAGAACAGTCATCACCTGCTTAAGGCCTGTGAACATGCAGCTAAAATGCCTTCTCAGCCATGCCTATGAAATTGATGGCTCGGTAGCCTATCCCACTCTGACACATTGGCTGGATGGAGTTGTGCATCAGCCTCCAGAGTCTCACTAATCCAAAACAGTGAGGATATCCCAAGCCAGCTCCAGAAGAACATGAGGACAAGGCAGGGCAAGGGAGATCCCAAAGAATGGTCTGGGGACAGGCAGCAACACCTGGAAGGCTGCCTAAAGGGAGGGACATAATGGCAGTGATAGCTGTGGTTTCCCAGACTGGCCTCCTCTGTGTCCACCCTACACACACACACACACACACACACACACACACACACACACACACACACACACAGTGGGGATCACACTGGACATGGCTCTAGTGGCCTCTCTCAATATCCAGGATTCCAGCTCCTGCCAACACCTGTTCCTCTCCCCAACTAGATTTCCTTGTCTCTCAACAGATGTTTTTCTTCGGGCTTCCAGTGCTGCAAAGTCTGAACTCTCAAATGGCCCCCACCTGAGGACACAGAACAAAGCTACAGACAGAGGGAGGCAGGACAGAGCCAGTGAAGGCAGGATATAGCCAGTGTTACTGTGCAGGCAGTCGGGGAGTAGATAGCCAGTCCTCTAGGGTCTACTAGCTCAGCAGACATCCTCCTGCCCTGAGCCACCACAACTGTCACTCAAGAGAAGCCTTCTACAGGCCCAGTCCTCGGGGCAGACAGAGAAACAATCCCATGGCAGGGCACAAGTAACATAGAGCCTGCCTGGAGCTCAGAGCAGGTGATAAGCACTGAGATTCATCTGCACCTTCTCAGAAGCTCCAACACCTGGGCCTAAGCCCCAAGGTATCCCTCAGCCAAAGAGGGACTTACGGACCAGGGCCAAGGCACCCCCAGACAACCCATCCACCCAACCACCTACCAATAGCAGAGCCCACCTTGAGTAGGGTGACATGGGGCTTGCCATCAGGGCCCATCTTACTGCCATTCACCTCAACATGCTTCAGCCACTGGATGTGTGGTTGGGCATCACTATACACCTTGCAGTAGAACTCTACATCACTGCCTAGAATGGCTGTCTGGTTCGCTGGCAGCTCAGCATGCAGGATGGGCCAATGTGGGAAGCGCTCTGTAAGACACAGCTAGGTCAGGTGCAGTGGGTCAAAGGGCTCAAGGTTACCCTGCCTTAATCACCCAGCCTGGCTATTGGTGAAATTATTAAGGCCACTCCACGTAGATAAAAGGGAGGTTTATTTCGTGGGGTACTTACAAAGGAAGGGGTAGGTTACAGGGTCTGGCAAGGGTATAGTGCAGTCCGGCCATGTTCTCTGGAGAACTCTGCTTGGTCTACCTCCAGCGTCCAGAGTCAGAGTCCACTCTGAAATCTCATACAAGCCCTTATGCCTGCTCTCCTCACCCACACACACTCATAAGATTCATTACCCTGTTTTCCCAATAATTTTGTCTCTCTGATTCCTCTCAACACCTTTCCCATTCTACCCTAGAAGGCCCCAGATGGTCTGAGTACTCAGTCAACACCAGCCGAGTCTCAGAGTCACAGCCACCTCCACACACAATGTCTGGACCCATGATGGCCTTCATGGACACACATACATTCTCTCTCTCCTACCACAGTTCTAGGCCATAATATGGGCACTGCCATCCATGTGCCCTCATTACTCACACCCAATCTGTGATGCCCCCTTTACAACATATGCCTCAGCATGGTACTCCTCCCCTCCTGCTGGCTGGAAGTAGCCACTAGTCCCCTTAATCCTTGTGTCTACTTACTCACCAGTGGCAACCTGAGCTCCCTGCCTGGCTTACTGGCACTTGTGATGCTCCTTTCCACCAGGGTCCATACCAAAATTCCTGCAGAGCTGCCCTGCCTGTCTCACTGCTCCTGGAGCACTGTCCACCTGTAGCAGTGTCCTATAACAACCAGACTACAGGAAGGAAGCAGCCTGACTCTGATTAGCTCAGTGTGCCTAGGTTCTGATCTCACCTGTGTCAACAGCCACATCCTCTGCTTCTTTATCATCTGCTGCTCCCTATTTTTGGAATCCACTGCTCTCCACATCCAGGGCCCACTGCTCCCTGCCTTTGGGATACTTCCTTTGTAACACCACTCATTCAGAGAGCACATACTTGGGGGTATCCCCTACTCACTATTGACAGCCAACAACACTCTTGATCCAGAGATACTACAGCCACCCTGCCTAGGACTGCCCTGACTTCCCTGGCTATGCAGCTGTTCAACTTATTTGGCAGCCTCAGCCAACAAGCACTTACCCGTCACACGCACTGTGAAATGGCACATCATACCCCAAGTGAGCTGCTGATGACAGATGTAGACTCCCACATCCTCATGTGAGGCATTCAGTACTTGTAGACTCTAGGGCGTCACTAGGATGCGGTAGGAGGCTACCAGCCTTGTGCCATCCTTAGACCGGACAGTGCAGCCTTCGGAGGCACCTCCAGATCAAAGCTCAGGGAAAGGCTAGGGAGCCCTTTCACGGCCTTCTAAGCACCCAACCCACATCTTATTCTAAAACAGTTTGATGGAGAGGAAGCAGAAATCTTGAGTGTGGTAACTCATATGCTCAGAAGACTGAGTCAGGAAGATTGACATGAGCTCATAGCTAGCCTGGGCTACAGTGTGAGACTGTGTCATAAACAAAATAAAAATAAATGAAAAGAGAGAATAAAGCTGTGTGGTGTTGCATACCTTTAATCCCAGCACTCAGCAGGCAGAGGCACGTGAATCTGTGTGTTTGAGACCAGCCGTGTCTACAGAGTGAGTTCCAGAACAACCAGAGGTACATAGAGAAACCCTGTCTTAAAAAACAAAAAACAAAAAAAGAAAAAGATACAAACACGTAAAATAAAAAAAAAGAAAGAAAGAAAAGAGGGAAGACACAGGGTCATTCAAGAATGTGATTGGGCGGAACTTGCTTGCATACTCCACCAGAGTTCTATTCATAGTAGGTACACATTTCCACCAGCAGCAGAAGTATACCAGTTGGGGGGCCTTGGACTGAGGCAGTCTGTGACTTACAGTTTATATGCCCACTAGACACAACAGCCAGTTAGGAAAACAGGACAGACAAACATTAAGGACAGCAGTCTGGATATTACTCAGGTCAGGAGTCTAGGGGGTCCATAGGAGCTCACAGGGGTGTCTGAGGACCTGGGAACATAATTTCACAAATGAGGACCATGCTTTGGCCAGGGGACATCAGAGTGGCCATGTGAGCCACTTGGAGCTAGAATCACAGACAAGTGGAGATAGCCACCTATCCTGAGGGTTAAGAAACTGGAGTAATGTAGTCCCTCGGGTGGTTAGACACAGGTAGCCATACAGTGTCCAGCTTATGAGGAGACCCAAAGGCCTCACACTTAGGGACATACCACCAACTGGCAATCACACCCAGACATCTGTGATAAGACCCAACAATGCCCATCACAGGGGCAGCTTGGCTCAGGGCCCAGGGCAGGGGCAGGTAGTCCTACTGATCAGACTTCTTTCCTTAGATATAGATGTACTGGTTACAATGTTACTTGTCATTTTGTGAATGCACAGCCTAGATTCAGTGCCCACTCGGGCCACACCAGTCCCAGCTGTGCCTATCCCAGTGTCATCCCACAGATCCAAAGTACACCAGGATTCTGACAGCCAGAATGACTGTACCCAAAAGTATCCATGAAGTCCCACAGAGCTGTACAGCTTTCAACTTGTCCGTGGGTGGTCCTCACAGCAAGGGCCCTTCTAGCCAGCTCTCCAATACCGCTGCCATTTCCTAGGGGCCAATCCAATGTTGGAAGCTGCCTAGGGCATCACAGAAGTCCAACAACAGTTTAGTCAGTAGCCTCAGTACAACTCTGGCCCAAAGGTAACAGCCAGTTACTTCTGGTTTAGTCTGGACAAAACAAAAAGGTGAAGCTATTCACATAAGTACCCAGATTAGGAGAGTGACTAGGGAAAGACACAGCATCCCCCCAGGCCAGCCCCAGGGAGAGGCAGCTTGCTGGAGATATGGAGTGGGGAGGGAAATGGCCCTCAATCAGCTGAGCTGACATTTGATCTGTCTGCCAGGAGCCAGCACAGCCTAGATACCTAGACATTGGGGGACTTAGGCAACAGCAGATCTAATCCTGTGATCCCATTCTAGGGTCACAGGGCCTAAAGGGATTTTTGTTGAGTCATGCAGGTAACAAGAGAAGGAAGACAACACAGAATATGGTACATCCTGAGGAGGTAGTGTCAGATCACAGGCTAATGGAATGCTCAGGCCCCCATCAGCCTTCAGAGCATCAGAAAACACAGATATTTTAGATTACAATTCATAACACTATCAAAATTACAGTTATGAAATAGCAATGAAAATAGTTTTATGGTTGGGGGTCACCATAACATGAAGAACTGTATTAAAGTGTCGTATCATTGGGAAGTTCTAGAGCCACTGTAGCCACTATCTCCCCTACTGAGCACACAAACCAAGCTTGCCCTACCTACAGGTGTTGCCATTGTGGCTGGGGCCTAGCCCTGCCCCACAGCCCTTAGGTCCAGCCAGCTCTTGCTTGGTAATTTATGCTCCCAGAGAGAGAGAGTCAGCCATATCTGTATTTTCACTGCAAGACCCATCTAGTTAAGGAAAAGGATTAAATTTATTGGCCTGTCAACTCCCTGGGTGGGGCAGAGCTGGTGCATATCCCACCAATCCACCTGCACAGAGAGAATCTGCATTCCCCTCTGACTTGAGATCACTGACACTAGACACCAGGAGTAATATCTTCAACTAATATTAATATGGTCCCTGGTCAATGGCCATTTGGCTCCTGAGGAAGCACCTCCATGCAAGCTGATGCTCAGAGTGTGCTGACTGCTGACCTCCTGACAACTGCTGTGACACATGCCAGCTGAATGACATGCATGCTCAACCTCCAGCACACTTCCATTTATTTAAAAAAGAAGAAAAGAAAGAAAAAGTTCCAGGAGCCGCAGCTGCTGAGGAAGGAAGAGTATTAGGGGCGCTGGGAGAACCAAGCTGCCTCATCTAGCAGGTCCTGCCACCATACTCAGACCTCCCAGGGAGGCTGAGCGGCCATCCATGCTGGCAGTGGGGGGCTGGGAAAGCATCAGGGAGCTGGGCCACCAGGGTACAAACACCAAGGTTCAAAGGAATGGCTGTTGGGATGCCTGCTGCAGTGGTGTGGCACCATCAGGCCATTGGCCTGCATTGCCATGCTGGAGCCAGGCATAGGGGAGCAGAGGTTAGGGAGAGCCAGTACACACATATTTCCCTCTGGGAAGTCAAGCATCAGACTCTGGCCTTGTTTGATGGAATTCAGTGTCCCATTAGACATTGCTGGCCAGGCAGATGGCAGCTGGGATCTTGGGATAACTGCACCTCACCTCCCAGAGTGTGGTCTACAGAGACATGCCTCTGAGAGACCACCCCTCAAGATACCTATAGGCAAAGAGAGGAGTGGAGGCCCTGAAGTTGTCATCTTATCATGTGAGACACTGGGTGACAGAAGCTAGGCTTTGGTCGGGGTACTCCTGCCCACCCCCAAACTCTAGCCTTCACTTTGGCTGAAGCTGAGCAAGAACTGTCCTGGAGGCCTTGGAAATCAACAAAAGACACTTCTGGTCAACAATGGGAATTAGGAAAACTCAGCAAATGGCCCTCCTGAATGCTTAGGCTGAGGAACTCAGTGGCTCCCTGCCAATGTGAACCACTACCTGGGTTGCCTCACACTTGGGTAGTGGCACCAAGACCCCAGACACCTCATACACTACCACATCGCAATCTGTTGATTTGGGAAGAAAACCGAACTCACTGTTCCCCATGGTGCTACTCAACCTAACAACCCCTACTCACTCAGGGGCTGTTTGCCCTTCCCAAAGCCTCTGATGGCCACCACCATACCCCCAACACATACCACCATGCTGTCAGGAATCTTGAATCAGTCCATACCTGCTACTCCTCACAAAAGCTCTGTGCTAGGAGGCTGGGAGGCAGTTCTGGCCCCAACCACTATGCACAGCACTGGCAAGCTGGCCAGGACTCCCATGACTAAAGACAGTAGTGGATTCCTCAAGCACCAGGTGTGCGCAAGTTATCACCCCAAGGCCTGGCTCCTTGGCTAATGGGAGGGTTCCACTCTGGAGTCTGTGGGAGGAGAGTCAAGTGTTTACTTGAGAAAGCAGTAGTGGGTCAGGGAGCACAAGTACCTGCCCCAGGGCACCAGACCATCCCTCCTTCTGTGGACCCTCCCTCCTCTTCCCCTCCCTGGCTGCTGAGCCCTCCTAGCTGGCAAATGTATTTTCCCTAAGTTTTGTTTTTTCTTTTTACTCCAACTGGTAACATTAAGGGAAATTTAATTATGGTGTTTGGAATCCATTTACTCTTAAACCCTGTCCACAGTTTTTCTAGGATGTTTGTGTAGTTAGTTAAGCAGGCTTTGGAAGACCTTTAACTGAATGTTTCATTGTATTCTTTTAGTCCTCCCAACCCACAGGCCTAGACTCCCTGACAAGAATAAACAAGTTGTTACTCTGCAAACTCCTGCAAAACTAGGAATCCAGATTCCAGGGCCCATCAGCCCTTGCCACACAGAATCGTGCACCCTGGGGTCTCTTATTCCTCTATGTCCCTTATTAGTCCACTGTCCCCTCCAGACATCACTGTGGCAATGTTGCTCTGTCTCCCTTTGACGGTTGGCCCTTGTGCCTATTGTCCATGCGTGACCTTCAGCCAAGTGCTGCAGAGTTTCAGACCACCAGGAGAGACCACCAGACAAAACTTCTTTTAATTTAAAAGATTGATACAATACAAATTTATTTATAGCAACATTGCCACAAGAGCCTTCTTTGACACTCTGAGAGCTGCTGCAAAAGGGGAAGAGAGAGGATGGAAAATTTAAAGACACAAACCACAGTTGTCTCAACTCTTGGGGTATTTTTGCTATATGAGGCATTATCCTTGTTTTTTGTTTGTTTGTTTTTTTCTGAGCAAGAAAAGGTCAAGTGAGATTTGATATTTTGGATTAAGATTCTGTGGTTCTGGTTAGATGGAATGAAGAATCAGCTGTGATTTAAAAAGATATGTTAACTACTAAAGGGAAGCCTTTGCTTTCCTGGGACACTTGATGCTGGTCAAGTAAAGCAAAGAAATTAGCAGTGATTAAGAAGAGACCAAATGATTTCACTGAGGTGAAATCATCTGGGAAATGTTTCCTGAGAGCATACAAAAGCTGAATTCCAGGGACAGCCAAGGTTATAAACATGCACAAACACTGAAAAAATTTAATGAATTTTAAAATGATGTATAAATACTAAATATTTTGCATCAATGTAGCACCTATCTAAAGATGAAAATTTTACAAAAAGCTCAACATACTTCTCTATCTTGCCCACTGTTTTGTATGCTCCAAGGACTTGTTTTAACTCCTGTAAATGATTCTGAAACCAACAACTCAGAGTCTCCAAAGATGGTGTGACAAAGTCATAAAAATCAAGATGGAACCACCTGAAGAGAGGGGAGATGGTTAGAGCAGACAGAGCGTCTGTTGCACATTCCTTAGAACAGGGTTTCATAACTGAGCAACCATTTTGCCTTTGTATGTCCCCACCAGAGGACAAAGGAAAGAGGAGGTTTCAGCAAGGCAGGGACACACCTGGAGTCTGAGAGCATGCTAGAGCACCTAAAAGACAGAGTATGGTGTTCCCTCAGAAAGCTGAAAAGGGGTGGCCAACTCTAGAGAGCAGCCTCTCTCTACCATGGGCTTATTCCCAGTGCCTGAGTTGAGTGCTGGGGTTACAGACCTGCCTGGGCCAGCATGCTGAGTTTCTACAGTCCAGAGGATGGAGCCCAGGGCTTTGGGCACCTAAGCCAGGGCTCTCTCCTCCCCCTATGAGCCAGGTCCCCAGCCTTCCTTTGTTTCTCTGTTCATTTGTTTATTTGTTCTACTCCAAGTTATTTATATTTATTTATTTATTCTATTCAACAACTTAGTTGGAACATAGTGGGGTGGGGGTCCTCGATTCATAGCCTGGGAAATCACTACCTAGATCAGATCTGCCTCCAATTCACAGTTTTCTACCTGCCTCTATCTCCTGAGTGATGGGATAAAAGGCATGCACCAGAACACCTGATTTCCTTTTATGTATTTATTTTTTAGCTCCAGGAAGGTTTTCTGTATGTCTGTTGTTGTTGTTGTTGTTGTTTGTTTGTTTGTTTAGATAAGGTTTCTCCATGTAGTTTTGGTGCCTATCCTGGATCTGGCTCTGTAGACCAGGCTGGCCTCGAACTCACAGAGATCTTCCTGGCTCTGCCTCCTGAGTGCTGGACTTAAAGGTGTGCACCACCATTGTCTAGCTCTATGTCTGGTTTTAATTTCTTGTTCTCTTATATTATTATACATTTAGTTTAATTTCAAAATGTATTTATGTGTCTCTGGGTGTGTGTGTATGTATGTGGGTGTGTGTGTGTGTGTAGTGTGTGTGGGGTCACAGTTAAAAATTTTTTAGTAGTTGTGGTTAGCCCATAGTATAGGTATTGACCTCAACAAGATAAAAGCAGCCATGTGCCATATTTTTCAGGGTCTTTTTTTTTTCTCTGTATTCCCTAGCCTCTAGGGGGCTAGGATTTAAAACCAATTTGTTTGTGCAGAATTGTGAGGAGACTTTCCTGACTGAGACAGTACACTCTACATTGAAAGGAAAACACCAGAAAGGTTTAACATCCTATCTGGAGTGAGGGGGAAGAAAGAGAGAAAAGAGACATGGATTTAAAGACAGGAAAAAAAAAACCAGAAAAACTTAAGGTCACAGAGACCCTAAGGCACAGCAGCAACTGATTCCCAAGTTTGGCCACCAGTGATCACTCAGACCTATGTTCTCAGCACTCTGGAGGCTAAGGCTGAGAGTTGGAGGCCCACCTGGGCTACAGAGTGAGTTCTAGGACAGACAGAGCTACACAGAGAAACCCTGCAAAATGAAGAAAAAAGAATGAAAGACAGATAAACCTACAATCAGCATCCAGATTCTTCTCATCCTACATCCACCCTCCAACAACCACCAGGAATGGCTTGTCTCTGTCTGTGTGCTGTGGCAACACCACACGTTATGCAGTGCTGAGGATAGAAGCCAGTACTTGGGGCAGCCTAGACCAAATCAGTTCCTGACACAACACCCCTGGGAGCCTCAGAACATCCCCAGCCCTGTTTTCCTTTGCTTTAATTTACTTTTTCAAATGCCACTTTAACTGATTGTTTTAATTTTTATTATTTTTAATTGTTCACATGTATGTGGGTGGGTTTGCTCACATGAGTGCAGGTGCCCAGAGAGGCCAGAGGCACTGGCTTTCTTGGAGTGGGCAAGCATAATAGATATATAGAGAAATAGATAGATAGATAGATAGATAGATAACAATAAATAAATAAATAATAAAGTTAAACAAAGAAATATAAACATGAATATAATCTACTTGGAGTAAAATAAGGGACAGCAGTGCTGGGGATCTGACTTTTGAGGAAAGGGTTAAGCCCTGGGCTCCAGAGCTCCATGCCATTCAGGTCTCTTTTTTATTTTATTTATTAGTATATTATTTTATTTTATTTACACTCTCACGACCTTCTGATTTGGGATCCAGGGTAAAGAGGTCGGCCACTGGTCTCAGTCAGTCATTGGCTATATTTGTCTCTTGCCCAGCACCTGGCTAGCTATGTGGAGCAGTGGGGACTCAGGGTGCATCCAGCTAGCCCATGGAGTGCTCCCTGCTGAAGTCTGTGCTCCTGCAGAGATCCCACATGTGCTGCTTGCCAGTGAGATATAGAATGGGGTGGGGGTGCTGGAGGGGTAGTGTAAACTTAGGGAGCAGGAGACCACCCCACCCCCCAGGGAACAGAAAGGGCAACCACCAGCCCTGCTGGGAGAAGCTTCCAGAAGTGGGTGTTGGGGGGTGTGGTGTCACATATGCTAGGCTCTGGTTGGGCCCCCAGCACCAGCTCCCTGGCCTTGAGCCTGCAAGTCCTATCCCCAGGCCTGGTCCCTGCAGGAACCTGAAAAAATTCTGGAGCTGGCAGGTGAGGCCAAGAGCTTATGGAAGTGGCTCATGGGAGTGGAGAGAACACAGCAGGATACTGTGCTGGGCAAGCAGATGCCATATCTGTGACCGCTGTGGGAGCCCTTAGCATTTGAGCTCTGCACCCCGAGCCCATGAGCCCTGTACTGTGATTCCCCAAGCCTGGCCACATGAATACACACACACACACACACACACACACACACACACCAGGTGTTGCTGAGTCACCACCTGCTCATCGAGAATGGCAAGGCCGCTGACTGGAGATGTAATTGTGGCAGCTACAGGGGGCAGGGGCTGGTTCAGGACTGGTGAGGAGGAGGAGGACATGGTCCCCGCAAGACTGAAAACTGCACATGTACAAGGCTGCTGGTGACTAGCTCCCCATAAGGTACAGCTGCCACCTCCCTCATCCTAAGTATCTGTTGAAGGACTCAGCACATGAACCTCCCCACCCCACTCATCATAACCCCCAAGAGGGTTTTTTGCCACTTTGAGCCTAGGGTCCCACCTTGACCTCAAGCAAGCAGGACCTGGTATGTAGCTTTTGGCAGTGCAGACCAGACCCTGGATGACTGCAAGGACTGCCTCCTTAAGGGTCAATAAATAGACACGTATTTATTCCTTCTGGAGCTCCTAGTGGTCGTGACTTCCGCAGCAGCAGCTCCCCTGACTTCCCGAGGGTGAGACTTCCCCATGAGCCTGCTAACCACCCACCATCCCACAGCTGCCCTCCACAGGGGCTACATCACTGTGCCATATCAAAGGTTCCTGAGAGGTCTTGTCTCCCAAGGTTCCTGAGCATCCTTTTTTTTTTTTTATTTTTTTGCCCTGGCCTGGGCACTGGGGAGCAGTTGTGCCTGCTCGGATTCTGCTTCGTGCATCTCAAAGGACCCACAGGTGCTTTGGGCAGATCCTAATTTCCTGAGAAGGGCATTTGCAGGTGGGGACCCTGAGCCACCCAGGACCCTCTGGACCTCCCTTCCCCAGCAAGGAGCATGGGCACCTTCACATGCTTCTGAGGCCCTCCTCCTTAACGTCTTTGAGGAATTTCTCATCAACCTCTCTTTGCAGCTGATTTTGAATTTTTCCTTTTTCTATCTATTTGCACATTAAAGTTAAATATTGACGCAAAAATCAGGGTCCACCTGACATTTCCTACAAGAGTCCCGGCCTGGTCTCTCTCTTGGCTGAGTTTCCAGGGGCCTCAGCAGCCCACTCCAGAATCTTTCCTGGTGGGTAGGTTTTCCTGTTCCTCATGCCAGCTTCCAAATCATGACAAGGAGACTTAATTATGAAAGTTCAGCCCATAGCTTAGGCTTGTAATGCTAGCTTCTATAACTTAAATTAACCCTTTTCTGTTCCTCTTCGCATTGTCACATGACTCGTGACACCCACCTGTTCTCCTGCATGTTTTGCTCCCTCTCTGTCTGACTGTGGACTCTGCCTTTCTTCTTCTCAGTGACCTCTGTCCCACCTATACCTCCTGCCTACCTACCTAATGGCCATTTGGCTTTTTATTATAACAATAAGAAGGCTCCATGGAAAAGACACATCTTCACAGTGCACAAAAAGATTATTCCACAACACTTCCCCAGAGGAGCAGAAACTGCCCAAAGTAACAGCAGCTTCCCCAACCTGGGGATGCTTTCTAGAATATTCTTTCCAATGATCTTCCCACATTCAATAGACAAATCTCCTTTCTACACTTTGGCTGTGCATGTACTAACCAGTTTGGGAGTGTGGGTGGCATACTGATTAAAGCCATGACAACCTGAGTTTGATTCCACAGGTCCCACATGATAGAAGGAGGGAAGTGAGTCTCATGCACTGTGGTTCACACACCAACATACAAAACAGCTTAAATTGTAACAAATTTCTTTTTAAAAATTGTGATGTTTAGCCTGACGAGTAGTGGTGCATGCCTCAACACTCAGAAGGCAGAAGCATGCAGATCTCTGTGAGGTGGAGGCTTCCCTGGTCTACATAGCCAGGTAAGGTCAGCCAGATCTGCACAGTGAGTCCCTGTCTCAAAAATCAAACAAACAAAACCCACCAATTCCATGACCACCACACCAGCTGTCTGCCTCTCAGGCTTTCCAGCTGTGCCCCCACCAGACCACCCTCCTTGCTTCCTGGTCCTTGCTTTCACTGTACCACCCTGGCATGTCTCCAAGACAGCCCTACCCACACTGCCCCCATTCCTGGGAGACACTCCTCATCCACTCGGGAGCTGCTTTCCAGGGCTCCCTCTATGTGTCCTCACCCCCTGGACTGCCCTGGCTATGGCTATCCTTAATATACCCAGGAGAGGCTAGTGGCCAAGGCTGGTGTTGCCTTGTCTACTTCCTGGATGTCAGGCTGAGCATCTCCCAGGCTTCCCAAGAGAGCAGGTGCCCTGAATTGGTCTGAGGATTCTCCATGGAACGTGTGACAGTGAACTTCTGGTGACCTGTAGCTGCTGACACCAAAACCTCACACCACAGCCACAGCCTGCCAAAGCCTGCCCCTGACCCACAGAACCATGCTGTAAGGATTATAAGGACTTGTCCATCTTCAGTGTTGGGAATTCATGACACAGTAACAGCAGAACACCCCTGGAGAACAGTGGTGTCTCCCTGCATCCTCTCTTCCTGGGTAAGTGTGGCGGGTAGAAGACTTGGTTCTAAAAGCCTGCTTTCATGGCACCACTGTTCTAATCGGGGTTTACCATCCTGTCTTGTGAAACACACTCCCAAGGTCCCAGGAGCAGAGCCTGGTGTCTAAACCACAGAGTGAGGAGATAGAAAAAAATAGAGACTAAGCTCTTCAGAGAGAACAGAGATGTGCTCTGGGAGATGGGAAGTCAAAGGTCAAGGACTTGCATGTGGCAAGGGTCTTCCAGCTGTGTCATCCAATGGTAGAAAGCAGAGGAACAAGAGAACATGACCTGATCCCCTCTCCCATTATCCCTCTTAACACCATTGCAATGAGGATCAAGTTATCCAAACATGAACTTGGAGGAACACATTCTAACCCTGGTAGAGACAAGGCAGAAATATGACCTTGGAGGTGGCTCCTGGAGGTCCCACAGATCAAGTGGACAAGAAAAAGCCTTGACAGATATATGATCTTTAAATAATTCACAGTGGCCTGAGCACCAGTGGAATGTGACCCTGAGAAGGTCCTGGGAGCTGACCATTCAGACCTACAGCCCCTCCCTCTCTAGTGGCCAAGGGAAGCAATGTGGGGGGAGAAGGCTGAGTTTCCTTCTTCCTGATTAGCACTCATTGCATTTGTTGGGGTACCTCCCAGGGTCCTGACCTTTCTATGTTATTCCATCCCGTCCCAGGACACTCCACTCATCACTGGCTTCTATCTTCAAGTTGCCTCGGTCATGGTGTTTGATCACAGCAATAGAAGAGTGACTACTACATACCTCACACATGGCCCCCACCATGCCTGGAGGTGTTCCTTCTCAGTTCCTCCAGCAGAAGTTGGCCAGGGGGTTCTCTCACATTATAGGTGGCCTAAGAAGCTGTCCTTATGTCATCTTGTTCAGACAATTGCACTTGGAAGAGGTGGCACAGTTTGGCTTACCTAGTGTCCAGACAAGTGAGGTTATCAAGCCACGACCATCTCAGCTGCTGGCTGTCTGATCCACTCATGGGGAATGCACCAGGCAGTCCATTGACATGGGAGACTGAGGTGTAGTCAGCTTCCACCTGCTGCAACAGTGAGTGGGCAATAGTGGTGGGACCAGTTCTTCTCTCTCTATTCTCTCCCAGGGTCCTTGAAAACAGAAATGTCTAAAGCTTAGACTTTTGCATACTGATGATGCTTCTTCCAAGAGTAAGAGCTGAGAGTTGCCAGGCATGGTGGTATAAGCCTTTAAACCCAGCACTTGGGAGGCAGAGGCAGGCAGATCTCAGTGAGTTTGAGGCCAGCCTAGTTGACAAAGTGAGTTCCAGGACTGTAGAGAGCCGCGTGTAGCTGCACCCTAAAGATGGCTCTGGCTTCTACCCTCTGCCTTCCCGATGGCAAACACTCCTTATGGTAAACAGCTCCTTATTTGGCTGTGGCTGGATTCGTGTGTTGCTGGCATATGCGTGAACCTGTGGACAGTGCCCACGTGGCGGCCTGGGGTTGGCAGCCCAGCCCTACTTAGGTGCTGGGAGAGGCTTGCCCCAGAGAGAGAGACACAATGCAACTAATCAAAGGTCTGAATAAACTGTGATGAGAAGGATCCCGGTGTCGCGTCTTCCTTGCTGGTCGAGGCGGGCACGACAAGTGGTGGCCTCCTACGGGGACAATTACCACGACTCTCTCCGGATTCAGAACTCATTTACAGTCAGGCGGTACCGGGAAGTCCTCAGAAAAAACTGGGGATCCGCGACAAGAGCGGACGGATAATTTAATTGGGCCGCGACAAGAGCGGACAGGTAATTAAAATAACAAAGTCAACAGGTGGAACCTGTTCTGGGACTACAGCAGACGGGTAATTTGCATAACAAAACCCGCGGGTAAAACAAACCAGCAGGTAAAACAAAACAAGCAGGAGCCCGGAGGGCTGGAGCAATTCTGCAAAGGCTCTGAGAAACCTCCGAGAAACTTTTCAAATTGAGAAAAATAAATAAAAGAAAATAAAAGTATACTAACATGGGGGCCTCCTCCTCGCACCCAATTTTTTTGGCTCTTAACGAGCTGCTTCTCTCTAAGAAACTGAAAATAAAAAAACACACCTTAGAGCGATTTTTGCAACAGTGTGATGTAATTGCTCCTTGGTTTGCAATTTCTGGAAGCCTCACAGTGCCTTCCTGGGAGAAGTTGGGAAGAGACTTAGATTTTGCCGCAGAGCAGGGCACACTTAAGCAGGGGGTTAGACCAGTCTGGAGACTAATAAGATGATGTTTACAAGATCAGAGATGCAGTGAGGCAGTTGAGAATGGTCAAACTGCTCTGGAAATACTGCAGGAAGAGAGATCTGGCAGGGCAGCCTCGGACAAGACAGCCACAAAGAGAACACTACCAGGAAAGACAGGGAAAGTAAAAAAGGAGACAAAAGCTGAGCAAAAATATCCTAGCCTTTCTGAGTTGGAAGACTCGTGTACTTCCGATGTTTACTCGTGTGCTTCTGATCTCTCCGATTCTGTCTCGGATGATGAGGATGTTGAATCCGTTTGTGAGTCGTTGCAACGAGTAAGGGTTAGAAAGAAAAGAAAAGAAAGAGGAGGATTCAAACAGTTAGAAAAGGGCCATGAGAGCATGATCCCTTCTGCTCCCCCTCCGTATCCTGGGGCAATGGGGGCAGAGGGCGGAATGTCTTTTAATCCTGGAGTATGGAGAAAAGTCAGAACGGAAATGCAAGCTGCATTCCCTGTATTTCAGAATCCTCAGAATCAGAGGTATCATGAGCCTCTAGAATTCAAGGTTGTAAAATCATTAGCAGAGTCTGTCAGGACATATGGCATCACAGCTTCCTTTACAGTAGCTCAGTTGGAAGCTCTGCATAGGCATGCTATGACTCCCTCAGACTGGATGAACCTTGCACGAGCCTGTTTAAGTTCTGGTCAGTATTTAGATTGGAAAGCATTTCTGATAGAGTTTGCTAGTGAACAGGCTGCAGCTAATAGGGCTGCTGGTGGAGGTCAAGCTGCTTGGGATATGGATATGTTACTTGGACAAGGTAGATTTGCAAATCAGCAAAATGGGTATCCTATCCAGGTTTATGAGCAAATTAACAACATTGCTACCAGAGCTTGGAAGGCATTGCCCAATAGAGGAGAAGTTAGTGGTAATCTCACTAAAATTGTCCAAGGACCCATGGAACCCTTTTCAGATTTCGTAGCTCACCTAGGGGATGCAGCTGGAAAGATATTTGGTGATCCTGATACAGCCATGCCTTTAGTTAAGCAGTTGGTTTATGAGCAGTGCACTAAGGAATGTAGAGCTGCTATTATACCTTATAAAACTAAAGGATTAGAGGTTTGGATGAAAGTATGCAGGGAACTAGGGGGACCACTAACCAATGCTGGGCTGGCTGCTGCAGTTTTACAAATTAGCCAGAAAAGGGCAGGTGGCACTGGGACTTGCTTCCGATGTGGTAAAATGGGGCATATGAGACGCAACTGCCCCCAAGGAGGAAGTAATCAAGGGGAAAGTAACCAGAGACCAAATAGTGCCCAACGCCTGGTCCCGCGACTGTGCCCTAAGTGTAAGAAAGGAAAACACTGGGCAAGTGAGTGCAGATCAGTCAGGGATGTTAATGGACAGCCTTTGAGGAATAATACTCCTTCAAAAAACGGACAGCGGGGCCCCCAGCCTCAGGGCCCGCAAATATATGGGGCAATGGAGGATCAGAGACAGGAAGGGAACCAAGAGCAGTGGCCAACCCTCAGACATCCCAAACACCGTGGCGAGCCACTGCAGGTTCAGCAGGATTGGACCTCCATGCCACCTCCAGACTCATATTAACCCCGCAAATGGGGGTGCAAGTAGTGGAGTCTGATTTTCAAGGCCCCCTTGACCCTGGGACAGTGGGATTGTTAATAGGGAGATCATCTACTACCTTAAAGGGATTACGAGTCCATCCTGGAATAGTTGATTCAGATTATACAGGTATAGTTAAAATCATGGTTGAGTCACCAAAAGGAATCACTGCCATTTCCCCGGGAGACAGAATTGCACAACTTATCCTGCTACCCAGCTCACATGATTCTCACCCAGCCTATAACAGAGAAAGAGGAAGTAATGGATTCGGCTCTTCAGGCACAGATTTAACATTTTTATCTTTAGACTTAGATCAGAGACCCACATTACAGTTAACCATTAATGGCATTAAGATAATGGGACTTTTGGATACTGGTGCAGATCGCAGTATCATAGCTAGCAAAGATTGGCCTCGAGGTTGGCCTATACAGGCTTCCTCACAAACATTGCAGGGACTGGGTTATGCCAGTGTTCCAAATGTTAGTGCAAATTTGTTAAATTGGCAAGATTCCGAAGGTCACTCTGGCGTTATACAACCCTATGTCCTTGAGCTTCCAGTGTCCCTCTGGGGGAGGGATCTTATGAAATCCATGGGCTTTCAGTTAAGTAATGAATACTCCAAAGAATCTAAAAATATTATGAAAAACGTGGGGTGTCATCCTGATTTTGGCCTGGGAAAATATTTACAAGGCAAAAAGGAGCCAATACAAACAGTACCTAGGAAACCCAAACAAGGGTTGGGTTTTTCCTAGGGGCCGCTGAGGAGGGCATTCCCATAACCTGGGTAACAGAGGAGCCAGTTTGGGTTCCTCAGTGGCCACTCTCCTCTGAGAAATTACATGCTGCATATCAATTAGTGAAAGAGCAATTGGAGAAAGGGCATATTAAGCCCTCTCTTTCTCCCTGGAATACACCCATATTTGTCATCAAGAAGAAATCAGGAAAATGGAGATTGTTACATGATCTTAGAGCTATAAATGAACAAATGAGAATTATGGGACCTGTACAGCGTGGTCTTCCATTGCTGTCAGCCTTGCCTGAAAATTGGCCTATTATTGTGGTAGATATTAAGGACTGCTTCTTTTCCATTCCACTGAATAGCAAAGACAGTGAGAGATTCGCTTTCACTTTACCGTCCACTAATCATGAGGAACCTGATAAAAGATATCAATGGGTTGTATTGCCACAAGGCATGGCCAACAGTCCTACAATGTGTCAATTATTTGTAGCAACTGCTTTAGAACCTTTGAGAGCACGTTTTCCTGGCCTGAAATGCCTCCATTATATGGATGATATACTGTTAGCAGCTAAAGAAGAGAGCATTCTTCAAGAAGCATATAGCTCACTTGTAGAACTGCTAAAGCAAAAGGGACTCTGTATTGCCCCTGAGAAGGTGCAACAGAACAAAGTTGTCAATTATCTTGGCTCTAAAATAACTAAACATTATATCATGCTACAAAAGGTAGAGTTAAGGAAGGATCATCTTTGCACATTGAATGATTTTCAAAAATTATTAGGAGATATAAATTGGATAAGAGGAAGTTTAGGAATGGCCAATTATGAGTTAAAACCATTATATGATATTTTAATTGGAGATGCAGCCTTGGATTCACCGAGGCAATTAACCAATGCAGCCCGAGAAGCCTTAACAAAATTAGAAGATAAACTACAAAGAGCTTTTCTTCAAAGAGTACAAAATAATGAGGATATTACCCTGTGCATTCTGCCTACCCAGTTGCAACCTACGGGAATTTTATGGCAGAAAGGACCCTTGTTATGGATTTATACTAAAATCTCACCTGCAAAATCAATTGAGTATTATCCTGTTGCCGTGGCATTACTTGCGCAACAGGGTATTCAACAATGTTTACAATATTTTGGGACATCACCACAAATGCTAGTTGTTCCTTATGATTCTACTCACCTCAAGGTATTATGTGCTGCCATAGATGTTTGGGCAATTCTGCGTTGTACCTATCCAGGACACATAGATTGCCATTATCCTAAACATCCACTATTAACTTTCTTTAAAGAACATCCTGTAGTTTTCCCTAAAGTAACTGCTTCAAAGCCCATTCCAGGAGCAAGTGTTATATTTACAGATGGGTCTAAGACAGGCTGTGGTGCTTATATGGTGGATTCTAATGAACCTGTAAAGCATCAATTCTTGCCAGGTGCACCTCAACAGGTGGAGCTTTCAATAGTTCTTGAAGTTTTCAAGGCTTGTCCATTTGCATTTAATTTAGTGTCAGATTCTAGTTATGTTGTTAATGCTTTGAAAAGCCTTGAATGTGCAGGGCCCATCAAATCTTCTAGCCCGGTTAGCTCATTGTTTGGACAATTACAGAAACTGATCTGGCAACGTAAAAATCCCTTTTTTGTGCAACACATCCGTGCACATACTAGTCTGCCAGGTCCATTGGCTAAAGGCAATGATATAGTAGATCAGTGTACTAGACAGGAATGAATGTTTGTGGCTTCTGCCATACAACGAGCACATGCTTTCCACAAGGAATTTCATGTTAATGCAAGGACATTACAACAAAAGTTTTCTATCTCACGTGCAGAGGCACGAAAGGTGGTACTAGATTGTTCCCAATGTGTCATTTTTCATCATCCTTCTAGCTTAGGAGTTAACCCTCGTGGTTTGCTCCCCCTAAAAATATGGCAAATGGATGTTACACATATCTCTGAATTTGGACGTGTCAAATATGTACATGTATCTGTTGATACCTGTTCTGGAATCATTCATGCCACCCCAATGACAGGAGAAAAAGCCTCTCATGTCATTGCTCATTGCTTTGAAGCTTGGGCAGCATGGGGTAAGCCTCAACAGTTAAAGACAGACAATGGTCCTGCATATACTGGACAGAAGTTCACTTCCTTCTGTCAACAGATGAATGTGCAACTTGTACATGGCCTACCATATAATCCACAAGGTCAAGGCATTGTGGAGCGTGCTCATTGCTCCTTGAAGGAATTGCTTCAAAAACAAAAAGGGGGGATAGGCTATGGCCGTACCCCTAAGGACAGACTTTCTCTTGCATTATTTACTCTGAATTTTTTGAATTTGGATGCTTCCAATTGTTATGCTGCAGATTTATCTAAAAAGTTGTCTAGTTATCTTTTAGGCAATTGGACTGGAGAGTTTGATAACCTGATGGACCAGCTGAGAGTGGCTATTGTCACGGTGAATTCGACTCGAGTGGATACCGGACTGGTGGAGGGATTGTCTTCCTGGATTGCTACAGCCATGGATCACATGAAGGAGTGGGCGGGAATAGGAGCCCTAGTAGGTTTACTGGTGCTCACCTCCCTAGTATGCTTGTGGTGCATTTGTCGCATTAGGATCTCACAGCGTCGCCATGCAGCCATGATTGTCCAAGCCTTTATGGCCATTGATGCAGGACAGTCTCCCCAAGCCTGGTTGGCTACTTTAAAAGATATTTAGGCACAGGATGCGAGGCCTGCACACTGCACTTGAGGTTATGATACGCTGACCTCAAGAAGAGCAAGTCTGATTGCATGTGGGTTGGTACCCTAACTCCCACCTCTGTGAAAAGGGTATCGGACGAGTCTAGTGTTCTCTGGGTGGACGACGCCTGGACAAACATTAGTACATGTTCCATTTTAACAGAGATCAGACCTCTACTCTTGCCTGTTGCTTTGTAAAACAAAAAGGGGGAAACTGTAGAGAGCCGCGTGTAGCTGCACCCTAAAGATGGCTCTGGCTTCTACCCTCTGCCTTCCCGATGGCAAACACTCCTTATGGTAAACAGCTCCTTATTTGGCTGTGGCTGGATTCGTGTGTTGCTGGCATATGCGTGAACCTGTGGACAGTGCCCACGTGGCTGCTTGGGGTTGGCAGCCCAGCCCTACTTAGGTGCTGGGAGAGGCTTGCCCCAGCGAGAGAGACACAATGCAACTAATCAAAGGTCTGAATAAACTGTGATGAGAAGGATCCTGGTGTCGCGTCTTCCTTGCTGGTCGAGGCGGGCGCGACACAGGACAGCCATCGCTGTTACACAGAGACACCCTTTCTCAAAGAACCACACAAACACATAAGAATGTGTGTGCGTGCACACACACATTGAGAGTAACACCTTGTCTGGGCAGAATTTGCCTCCATGGCTAAATCCTGAGCTTCAGGAATGGCAGTTCTTTTTATGTCTGTTAAAAGATTAGGTACTTGTGGGGGATGAGTCGTCATGTATCACAATAAAGACTCATAATAGACCCACAGCATCTCTCAAGATGGTCTTGCCTATGTGGTCTCATCTCTGCCATTGTGTGGGAGTCTATGATTCACTGTGATGAGCTAGGCATTGTGTTATTGGATTGGATGCTCACAAAAAGTTAAACAGTGGGATGATCATACTCCAGGTACATCTAGGAGATGAATTAGACTCTTTGAGGGTTGGAAATAGGATAGGACAGTTGGAAGCATCTAATAGTTACTCATTATTAGTAAGAGCAGATACTAGCTGATACCTCTGTTGTACTCTGCTCTATGGGTGCTGAGCCCTATTAGGCTGAAATGCAATGTGGACACTGGGCATATTATGGTGAAAGACCAGGATCCCTGTCCCCAGAATTGAGGTCAGAATCTCCATTTGATAAAGAAAGGAGTAAAACTAACTGCTGTTAATGCCTACTGCATGCTAGGCATGTGCAATGCTTTGGGCCTACTCGCCCTGCAGCAAACCACTTTATATTAGTTAGTTATTTATTCTGAAATACGTTCTCACTATCTATATCTAGTCCTAGATGGCCAGGAACTCACCACGTAGTCTGGGCTAGACTTGAACACAGAGATTTGCCTGCATCTACCTTTGACTTTGCCTCTGAATGCTAGAATTAAAGGCATGTGCTATCAGCCTTTGACAAACCACCTTAAACACTGAGGTCATATCACAGAGGAGTCTATTGCCCCAGGATCACATTGTTAACAAAGGACACAGCCAAAATTTGAACTCAACTGTGCAAAGCCAGTTCCAAAGCCAGTGTTCTTGGTCACTTAAAACATTCCCAGTAACAGGCTCCATGGTGGACTTGAATCCACATGGACATCATGACGTGAATAAAGAACAACCAAGTCTCACTGGATGAACCTGGCACTTAGCATGAGTGTGCTGCTAACCCAGCCACAAGATGGTGTTAATTGGATACTGAATAGATGGCAAAGAGCACTGATGTAAGTCACAATGCTGAGGATGTTCCCAGACATAGACGGACAGAGTAAACGGGGGTGGTTATCCTTCCCTCTTGTCTGAACCCTGATAACTACTTTTTGGCTGCTTTCTGTATCAGAGTCCAAGGTTCAGTTTCAGTGGGAAATAGCTATTTTGGGCTTTCTTTTAAAAGTCTCAAAACCAGTGCTTTCAAATGATGCTTCTTCAGTCCCATAGGCAAAAACACATCTGCTAGAGACGAGTCTCTCTCCCATGAATTGGCGAGATCAAGAGTTGTGAAGAAATCAAGCCACCACAAAATTCTACACTCTAGACTAGCCTTTGATATTGGGAGTGAAAAGGGAGTCTCCATACTGGTATCGCTAAGTTAGCTAAGATCCACAGAACTAAGGGGGAAAATGGGCATTGGCTGGCGTTGGAAGAAACCAGAAAATAAAGCTACCTGTTTGTACTTGATTAGCCTTTCAAGTTGGAAAAGAGAGAAACATGAGGTCATGGGCTTCCTTATGTTATCAGAGTACCTATCCTAACTTCAGGGGCTCCCCATTTCTTGGGTATCTGTGCAGAAAGCTGTATCAAGCAGGCTTTGGAAGTGCTGCCCATTTGAGCCTGCCCCAACCAAGCAATTTGGCCCTAATGGGGAGATTCTGCATGACAGTAGGTCCTCTTCCTTTTCGCCAACTCCTTCTTCTTCCGGCAGCCTGTCACTTTCTCCAAGTCAGGGAAAATTAAAACATACCCTCTGGCTTCCATCCATAACTCATTAGTTTCTTCTCCTGCATCACATTCCTTCTCAAATTTCTCTCCCTTCCCTGATGATAGCATACCTCATAACGAACTGAAAGAACTCTTCTGTTAGAACTGGTAGTGTTTTGATAAACCCATGTGCCATGGGGATAGGTCTGGTCTACAATGGCCTCCCAACAGGCTATTTTTCTAGAGTTCCAACATATATTTGTTGGCTGTACTAAGCATAGATTTCCCTGTTATAGATTGTGATTAGATTCCCAGGCTAGCCTAAAAGCCAATGGCATTGAGTCTGTTAAAGGTAACAGAGTACAATGGACAGAGTGATTTGGGGGAGAATTTGACTTGGTTTTAGGTCCAAATTTTCTTTAGGTCTTGAGCAATGTACCTTCAGCCTTTTAATTTTCTCCTCCTGCAGTAAGACCAGGGCAGTGGTAAGCACCCCAGCTGTGGGGTGCCTTTCTTACTCGATGGTAAAAATAAACAGCAGTGCAGTGTCTAGGGGCCAGTATTGAGTAGGCACTCTGACATGCTGGCTTTCACACTTCCAGGTCACTGAGCCTGAAAACAGAGGATAGCTAGTACACTACTTGTGTGGGTTGAAAAGGGACAGAAAATAAAAATGATGCTGGGGTGGGGGGCAGTTAAAAACAGGATTTCTCTGTGTAACAGTCCTGGTTGTCCTGGAACACTCTTTGTAAACCAGGCTGGCCTCGAATTCACAGAGATCTGTCTGCCTGCCTCCCAAGTGCTGGTATTAAAGGCCTGCGCTACCACACCAGGCTGAATAATATGATTTTAATGATGAACTGCAGTGGTCTGAATGAGAATGGCCCCCATGTCTCACATATCTGAATGTCTCCAGTTAGTGGAACTGTTTGGGAAGGATTAGAAGGTAGCCTTGCTGAAGTAGGTGTGTCATTGGGGGGTGTTCTCTGAAGTTTCTAAAGCCCATGCCAGGCCTAGTCTCTCTCTCTCTCTCTCTCTCTCTCTCTCTCTCTCTCTCTCTCTGCCTGCTGCCTGTGGATCAGGATATAAAGCTCTCAGCTACTGCTCCAGCACCATGCATGTCTGCTTCCTGCCATGACAATCATGAACTAACCCTCTTAAACTGTAAGCCAGCCCCCAATTAAATGCTTTCTTTTATAAGAGCTGCCTTGGTCATGGTGTCTCTTCACAGCAATAGAACAGTAGCTAAGACACTAGCCAAACCAGAAAGATCACCACAGGATAAAATAAGAAAGAGACTGTCTTAAGTCAGGCACTCTGGAGGGTGGAAGTAGAAAGATCAGGAGTTCAAGGCCATCCTTGGCTATCTAAGGAGTTCAAGTCCAGTTTAGGCTACATGAGACCAATTGTGCACCTGAGTATTCAAAGGGAGGGAAGCAGGGAGGGAAGGAAGAAAAAAGAATATCTTCATTGGTGATATATGACAAAAGGCAGAATTATTCAGTCAGGAAAACATGGTTGGGGGCAGATTGTGACAGTTCTGAGAGCACATCTGGACTCTTTCAGTGCCTTGGAGATGGCTGTTATTTATCAATGAAAACTCATTCTCAGAACTTGTTCTGATAGTGGAATTCCAGCATATGGAGTGGATGGCCCTGCTACAAAGCTGGAGCCTGCATCTGGAGTTGCCACTGCCCCATTCATAATTGCATCATTCAGAGCAGTGGGGGAATCCCACCAAGGGGATCAGTTTAATTACATCATACATCTGGGAAGGCAGTGGCGGGCCCGAGTTTGCTCCTGTAAAAGCTCAACTGAAAACTACCGTCTTTATCACGTCTTGCATAGGTGCAGTAAGTTACACTTCACAACCTTTGCATTTGATTTTTTTCCCTAAAGCCTGGAAGCTGTCACTTTATATCACTCTCTATAAAACATTCCATGAGAGCAAAAATAAAACGCATTTTATTTAACTGCATCATTAAGAAATCAAAACATGTTAGATGATCCCCAGTTGATTGTGGGGATTTTGTTGGTTTGTGTTTCCATTTTGTCTCATTGATTTGTTTTGATTTGTTTTGGCTCAAAATTCACAGTCCTCTTGCCTCAGCTGCCCCCCTGCTGGGACTGTAAGCACATGCTAGCATACCCAGCTCAAAGTCTCCAATTTTGATTTTTTTTCTCTTGGTATGTAGCCCTACCTGGCCTGAAGCTCACCATCCCGGTTTGGATCTGGTGCCAATACTGAGACAGACTCTTGAGACATGAATCTTTGTTCCCACTTAATAATAACACCTACGTGTTAGAATTAACTTCCCCAAAGTTTCATGCATTTTATGTTTTCCCTAAAATAGTTGAGGCTAGCAATATAAGTGGAGGAAGAGTGCATGTGTGTAAAGTGACTCAATGGGTAAAGGCACCTGCCACTCTGTGACTTGAGTTCAATTCCTGGGTCTCACACAGCAAAAGACAAAACCTGACTCCTACCTAACCCCGACTTGTCCACACTGACATCCACACATTCCCCCATGGCGCGCGCGCGCACGCACACACACACACACACACACACACACACACACACACACACACAGTTAAAAAAGAAATGTAAATGCCTGTCTAATCTGTAAGTTTGAAAGCAAATTTTCTTTCTTTCTTTATTCTTTTTTCTTTTCTTTTTTTTTTGTGGCCAGAGAGTTTTGACAGTGGGACATTTTTAGTTAAACTACCATTGGTTGAGAAGCTTTTCCTTTACCAATAAGACTCGAGATGAATTGCTTATACTATCATTTCAAGTCAAGGATGTTTTATGCTTAAATTGATGCCAGAGTCACAAGAAATTGGATGATAAATTAATATGTGACACAGACAAAAATAAGGTCAAGTTTCTTTGTTATAAGAAAAAACCCACAATGCACTGTAATGGAAAACACTTAATTAGATTATTCATGCAGTCAATAGCTCATTGTCCAGTGCCTCTTTAGCTTAGGTACTGTCAAGGCAGGGTTTTCTTTCTTGTTCTTCTCTTCTCTCTCAGTCCTCTTTTGAAAGACCATTATAAGAGAAATAAGGAAACACCCCACACACACTAGCTATGCTAATTGTAGATTCAGTGGAAAATACTGCACTCTGCCCCCACGCCCCATACCAGAAAGTTAGCCCATCATGCTGTGCTAACAGGGTGCTTGCAGGATAACCGCCTGCGATTGTGCTTGCAAGATAAATTGCTTGAGAAGAATGCTTGCAAATAACCCCTTGCTAGATAAGCTCAGAATTCGTTTACTCACCCAGACTCTGAGAAAGACTGTGGAGACATCTGGCGTCCAGATGTCTGCACTCTGGGTGACCCCGCTCCCCTGCCCTGATGGAACCGCCTCATAAAAGGCCTGCGAGCCTTAGACTCGGGGTCACCAGCTACTTCTAGCGCTGGTGTCCCACGAGCTCGTGCTAATAAAGCTTCTTTTGTGACCCGATATCGGAGTGAAGCTCTCTGTTTTGGACGCCGACCCTAACACTTTCTTTTCTCTCTTTGTGTCCACCAACATTTGTTTTCCTCCCCCAAAACTTTGTCAACAATGCTGTCACAGCCCTGATGTCCTCTGATTCTCCTGATGATAGGGAGAAAGGAAGGCCTTTGTTTCCCAATGTCCTGGTCCTTCCTTCTCCCTGCCAGCTTTGGCTGTCTTCTGCACATGACGTAGAGGAAGAACCAATCTGTGTGGCTAAGCAGGAATCTTTCATATACTTTTCAGCTGTCTTGGGGAGCATGGGATCTTTGGGGTGTGTGATGAGGAGGCAGGTGGCAGAGTTTTGAAACATCTAGACATTCTTCCAAGACCCCTGGTATGGATTCCAGATAGTGGTGTGAGGCAAGGACCCTCACATTTATCCACTCAAGATGCCCCTTCATAGTTCCTGATGTCATGGTGGCAGTGTTAATAGAACACAGGCTTTCTAGCCCCAATAATGACCCATTAGAGTTTCAGGAAAAGCCATCATATTTCTGTAGCATTTATCTGTCAGCAGGAGATCATTACAGAGCACAAACTCACATTGTGTGTTATCAGTTCCTTATGGTCCTTGGCACAAGTGCCAGCCTGGGGCTGGCAGTCTGCTGGCCCCATTGGGAGATATAACTCCATACCCAGATCCAAGCATGTGTGAAGGCAGCAGATCTGCAGCGCTGTGTGGCTTTGGATGTTCCCCTGGCCTGCAGCCCATGACACACTGTCCTCAGAAATGCTCAGGTTAAGGTCACTGACTTGGTCGAGCCTACCTTAGACTTTGTGGACTGTCAATGGATGCCATTCCAGGACCCACCTTCCCTAGTCCTCACTGTGAGCTACAGCAGAATCAGAGTTGGCTTATGATCCAAACAACTCCATGGAGTCAACTTCCTCTTCCTGGGCTGGTGATATGAAATGTGTCTATACATTGGGTGTTTCCCCTATGGTCTTGTTCTCATCCACACCCTTGATTTCAGGAGCTGTGGGAATGGATGAGGGACAGAGACAACATAACCAAACTATGAGCTCTCACATCCACTGGACTTAGTGACCAGAGGGTAGACTCTCTAAAACTGCCTGGTGGGTCCTATTTAGTGATGAGGCCAGGGGTCAAGACCTCTTGGGGGACCACCAGTTCTGTTGAGTTTCTCAGCTTGAGAGATGCAAACAGCTTCCTCTTGTGGTTGGTCCTAGAGCATGTAGAAGGAGGAATTTATGGAACTCCGAGAGGCATTTCTTAACTATTAGCTTATTTGTGGGGAAAGAAAAATAACGCTGGTGTGAGGAGTCTGTCCCAAGGGAGAGAGGATAAAATCAAGACTGGGTTCTGAAGGAGCAAAGGTTTGATTTGCACCAAACCACAGGCAAGGATTGCCGGGCTGCTGCAAGGTGCCTCGAGGATGGCAGAAGTCCCCAGTGCAGACATTATGATGACATTAAGGACCGAGGCCAGCTATGATGGAACCTAGCAGAGGGTGGGTCGGTGTGGATGGCCTGATTTGTGCTTTTGGTTCCAAGGGAAGCATGGATCTCTGGAGCAGAGTAGCTCATGTTAAATGACCGTGGTTGAGGATAACCTATCACCACATCATGGCTTAGGGCATGAAATTGGCCTCCACCAACTAGCAATTCCTCTTGCCCTCACAGGAGTCCATCAGGCAGTGAGAAGTGAACACAGATGTCCACATCCCCAGTGGATCTATGTGTGGAGTACATCCAGAGGCTCTTGCTACTGATCTCCCACAGCCTCTGAAAGAACTGGCATTCAGGGAAGGAGGCAGGGCAAGGAGAGAGGCTTGCCTGCAAACATTAAGGAATGGTTCGAGCAGAAATTCAGACCTCGGCTGACATGCTCTGCCAGTCTTTGTTATGTGACCTAAGGAAGGACATTTCAGCACACATAAAAATGTACGGATCTCTCCATTTATCAAACCTGATGAGAGTTCTACATGCAGGTGTTTCTCAGCTCAAGATGGGGCTACATCCCCAGCAACCTATCATGAGTTGAAATGATCATAGGATGGAAAGGCATTGACTGTACCCAGCCAAGTGAATTTGCAGCCTGCTTACACAGCACACTGTGGTGCTCCCATGATTTGGGGCTGAGTGAAGGCTGTAGCTGTTGCTGCCTGGTACATCAAGGCAGTATGGCACACATCTATATCCAAGGAAAAGGATTTTTAAAGGTGTTTTGCTGTGTGACCTTTGTCCATGAGCTGCTCTGCCCTAGGCACTGCTGGGTACCAGATGCTGGGATTCTCTGGCCAATAGCACAGCCACAGCCACTGCTCTTAAGGGACTTCCAATCTAGTGAGGAGGGGCAGTACCTCACACCAGTACACACATGACTGCTAACTATGTTAAACAACTAGAAACAGTGTGAATGGCTGAAGATTCATTCGGGTGCTGTCTGGGAGGGAGAGAAGGGTCTTCTAGATGGCAGCTAAGGTGATTGGGCTATGGAGTGGGTACAGAGGGACCCACAGAATCCTGTCATGTGAAGATGTCCCTATAGGCCAAAGATCCCAGGCTTCATTTCTCGTTGTAACAAGAGTCAGCAATTGTGTATTTTCAAACCACAGTCAAGCCTGTGTGTGCTTGGAGAATGGACTGGAGAGAGAAAGAATTCAGAGAAGCTGGTCACTGAGGCCTACACAAGAGATGGGGTCATATAGAAACCAAGGTCAAGGACAGCTCCTCCGGATCTCTTTGTCTCTAATTGTTAGGGACCAAGATTTCAGGAACCAAACATGAACCATGGAAAGTACTAGCTAGGCCAGAGAACAAGTCATAAGCCCACTGCCCTTCCCCAGAGCAGTAACACCTGTTTACTAACCAGAGGCTCCCAAAGATAAGAACATTCCACAGTCAGGTGCCATGGCAACCGAATGTAAAGAGCATGGTCAGGTAGCCTAGCAACAGAACAAATGGCCCCTGACCAGTGACCTTAGCAGACTTCTTGCAGTTGCACGACCTGCACTGTCTCCCATGTTCTGCATGCCTTCCACGTCCCTTCCCCTTCCCTCCTTCCTGCCCCTTCCCCTCTTATGCTATATAAGCCATGCAGAGAAAAATAAAGATTGGCGGCTTGATCAGAATACTGTCTTGCTGTCATCTCTTGTGTCCTCTGTTCTTTCATTCGCTCCCACAGGTGGGTCACCCCTGTTGAAACCCCGCTGGCCGGGGCATCTAATAAAATACCTATTGTTTTTTTTTTAAACAATGCACTGTGCTAGGGGTCTTCTGATAGAGCAAACATCCCTATCCATTTCTTGATATCGCCCTATGCTTGCCTCCACTTACTCACACGTGAACCCTATCAGTTGCCCTTCACAGCCCTGACTAGTGCATTTAATCCAAGCCAAATACCACCCTTGAAGCCCGTGTCTATTCCCCAGACCCCTCCAGAGTGGCTGACCCCTCATTCAGCTTCCCCCACCTCCCTCCCTGCTTTATCCTAAAATCACAGCACACTCCACTTACACATTATTTTGGTAATAAAATTATGTCTTCCCCCATCACTGCTCATTGTCTTTTGTAGAATAAGAGAGAATAAGGTGATAGTCTCTCCTGAGGGCCTTTTCTCCCCTGTTTAAATAATTCTGTATCCACACCAGCACACATACTCATTCGAGCCATCAAATTGATTATTATCCCTGTGGCAGGCACATCCCCAAAGACCAAAAAGCCCCACAAGAAGAATTGGGACTTGACTTATGGCTTATTTTGGTACAGTGGCAGCCCATAATATTCTGGTTCATGGAGGAAGACCACAGCGGGATGCAGGTGTGTTGATAGCTGGAAATTCAGGTGTGCCTTATAAAGTGTCAACTTGTGCCTCAGGGAAGCTGTGACAAGTAAGTTGGAGGTTTAAAAAGCACAATTGTGTTTTCCCAGGCAGACAGATGTTTACGCCCAGGGCCTGTGTCCTGGGCACACTACTGAGATGTGCCAATGGGCAAAGCCTGACTTTGTAGTCTGGAGACATTTTGTGGGTACACACCCTGCATCTAGCCATTTGACAGCTGTTCAGAGCAGTGGCTGGCTGCACCTCACCTGCTGGCCTGACTCTTTCCTCTTTGCACACCTAAACACGAATTTCTAAGCCCCTGGCCGCTGCTCCACAGTGGTGATGGTGGATTGTGACTAGATTTTAATTTAGAGAACAAACCGTTTCTGAGGGGTTGAGAAGGGATTTGCCAAGCCTGCTGGTTCCTAGAGCTGTGTACCGGGTGGGTGGGTGGGTGGGTGGGTGCGGGCGCGTATGTTAGCACCCTCCCCACAACAGTCCCACCAGGCAGTTGGACCCTCCACCCCTCCGCGCTTTTCAGCTGCAAGAGCAAGCTTTAGGACTCTAAAAATCCAGCCTTCCTTCTCCACAGGAGATGGAGACCGAGTGTCCTATTCCACTGAAGTCTCTTGGGCTGGCTCCCCTCCCCCACCTCAGCTCCATTCTGTCACTTTAAGTCCAGCCCCTGAGAGATAGCCAATAGGAGCCAAATCATACATCAGTCTCTCAGCCTTAAAGCTGAGGGTTAGTGGGCTCCAAGTGTCTGGCTCCTCAGCCTCCTCCAGGGCTTCGCGTCCCCTCTGACCCGGCGCTGAGCGCGCGGATGAGTGGGAGCGTGGGGCTGCGTGCCGCTCTCTGCCTCTGGCTCCCCTGCTGCGTGGGAGTACCCCAACTCCTCCTCCTCACGTTCACCATGCCCAGCCAGGACTCGCACCTCGCCGCCGGTGCCCTTCACTCCTCTTCCTCGTGATTTCCCCGCTGCTGGTCTCTTCCAACTGGGAATGCTAAAACAGGACTGATGGACGTATCCGAACTCTGCATCCCAGACCCCCTAGGCTACCACAACCAGTAGGTGCCTTACTTTCCCGCCCGTCTGTCTGTCTGTCCGTCCTTCTGTCCGTCCTTCTGCCCATCCAAGTGTCTCTGTCCTGGATGTTGCAGTTCCTCTTCTACACATTCCTGAAGTGGCGCGGACTTGGGGGTGGGAGCACACTAGGAGACTTAGTAGAGGAGAAGCCACACATTTGCTGCGTTTCTCTCTTGGGCTTAAACCCTCCTCTTAAATTTTCCTGCATCCCCTTTCATGAGTCCTCACTTTTAGACAACGGTGGCGCTTTCTCATTCACTCTGACTTTGCTCCACGGTGACAAAATATCTCCATTTCCTTGAGGGGAAGGCGGAAGCCCAGAACGAGTGTGGGAACGTGGCTGCAGGGGTGTTCTATCCCATCCTAGGAACCCTCCCCCGCGGGTGTTTTGATTTCCATCCTGGGCACCCAAAATGATTTCAGCCAGGGGCTGAAAACACCAAGCATGCTGGGTCCAATCAGGAACTGCAGGCGGCCAGTGTGGAGCGGGCACTGGGGTCCCAGCGGGACCCAGGAGCCCCCTAGGGTTCAGCGGGCCCGGAGCGCTGCGCTCCTCAGCACGCGGGATCCCTTGTCCCACTGGGAGTCCGGGTGGCTCGCTTGGCGCTGTGGTGGAGGTGAAGTCAGATGGAGGTTCTCTGGGCAGAGTGTCGGGCGCTATTTCCCCCCTGCGGGCTGAGTAGTGCCAGAACGTGGGTGATGCGAGCGTCGTGAGTGGCTGTGGCTGCGGCGACTGGACGCGACTCTTGGTAGCTCCGGGGTCTTGGAACAGTTTTCCGAGCATCCTGGGTAGGAAGGGAAGTAGGGACCCTAAACCGTGAGTGGCTGCCCCGCTGGTCCTGCCCGGACTGTCTCGGTTCCACCAAGGCCACCCTCGCTCTCCAAGGTGGCCTTGCGGCCTGCTCAAGCACCTGCTAGGGTCTCCCCTCTGGCCCTCTGTGTCCCACCACGCTTGGATGCGACCTGGAGTGTTCGGACCCATTGTGTGGGCCTGAAAATGGTCTTCCGCAGGCGTAATAATGAAAACTCTAGCTTCTGACGGGCAGCTTTCCTAAGTAACTTTGTGATTTTCCCCCTATCCCATCCCCCTTTTTCTTCTGAAAGAGACTTACCGAGTCAGGTTTTCTTCCCTTCCAAGGTCCTTTCCTTTACACACCATCGATCCTTTCCCTGCACCATACCGCCAGAGAACTGGGGAGACAACTCTAAGATAAATGCTGTGGACCACGTCTGGTTTAGTGAAGTTTCAAATCCTCCACCTCACCTCGGAGACCACTCTACTTGCGATGGTCAGGCATGAAGAGGCAACTTCGCAGCACTGCCTTGTTGATAGCCAGGCTGTCCTGGGCACACCCACACTGACCATTTCGCTCCTAGTTTTAGAATTTCCCCTAAAGGCAAAAAGAATCCTTTAGATTAGATACCTGCAGAATTTAAACTGGGGGTTAGAAGGAGATGTTGAGCTGGGAGAGGAAAGCGGATCCTTAATTATAATGGATTCTGAATTCCATCAGCTTGAAAAGTGTTTTTTCATTCTCTTTCAAGGTTATGCTGCTCGCAGCTCCTGGGGCTGCTGGGTGGGAGTGGAGGGTCTTGGCTTTCAGGCTCCTCCCTAAGGGATTATGAGAGCTGGGAGAACCCCCCAGGAAAGAGTAGGTTGAGGATATGGACAGTGTGATGCTTGTTGGGCATTTCCTCACATAAAAATTACCAAGTACAACAAATGTTGGACATTTAAATTATTTAGGCTACTTTTCTCCGGAGGTGACTTCTTCCCTTGAGCTCGAAATATCTCTGTGTTTGTTCCCGGGTCAAGTCATCATGAATCAATATGAAAATGTGTGTGCATGTATGTGGAGGGGCCAAATGTATTCTTTGGTAGTGTTGACCAAGTGAATTGGGACAGCTCCAGGGCGAAGAGCTGGGCTTTTCCCAGAACCCACAGAGAGCTTGATTTCAGTTTAGGGAGAAATGTGAACTAAGAGGGGGATGTCAGGGAGACAACAAACAGGAAAATGGAGCCCAAGGTCTTGGAGGTCTGAGGAAGGTGTAAAGCAGAAATCATTTATAAACTAAACCTGGCAGTGGTGTGGATTCTCTCCCTTTTCTGACTCTTTTCTTTCTTTTTTTTTTTCTTTTTCAAAATAATAATAGCAATAACAACAGCTTCTCCATCCATGAGCCATACCAAAAGTCAAAAGTATGCCTGCTGTTACTGAGGACTCAAACAGTCATGAAATGCTGTCATTTTTTTTTTAAACTGAACACCTTCCAGGCAGCAGCTCCAAGCTATAACCAGCAGTTCACACATAGGTGTGTGCAGAAGGCGGGGTTCCATTTACACAAGGATGAGCCTGGCAAGGACCAAGGGTGGTATGTGGAGGAGGCAGATAGCTTTGGGGCCAGCTCTAGCCAAGGAACAAACCAGGAGGCTGCTTACGTTGGTGTGTTGGAAGAATGGCGGCTTGAGTGCATTTACCACAGGCTGGTATTTCTCAGAGAACCTGAGCTGGAGTGGGGGGGGGGGGGTCATGTGCTCTCTACATACAGTCTTTACCCCCACCGTGGTAATTGGCATTCCCAGACTTGAGAAAGCCAAAGGGCACACACAGGGAGTGTGAGTTCAGAGAGGGGGGAGCCTGAATCTCTCCTCCTGCCTCCTAACTCATGTGTCACCCTCTCTGTGTCATCCTCACTGTCCCAGGTAAGAAATGAACACACACACACATGCACCTGCCTACCTTTCTGCCCTCCCTTTTCATTCTCCCATAGTCCATCCTAAAGGTGACTCCCTCACCCTTCCTAATCAGTGTTTTATGTACATGGAATGACCTACAAGAGCCATGGTGAATGCACTCTCTTCCAGTGCCTGTGTGTGAATGAGTCAATGACTCATTCACGCTCTGGGGACCCCCAGGCACAAAACCCAATTGTGTGTCTGGGATGGGGCAGGGGTGGGGTTGCCACCTTCCGAGGAGGAGGACCTCTATGTTGATGTTAAAGAAACAGAGAACAAACTGTCTCAAAGGTAAAATATGTGGGTTCAAAAGTAGGAAAAATGCCACATGGTAATTCAAAATCATTGACCTGGAGAAAAACAAAGGGGGAAATTAATTTTTAATGGTACATTCAAAAATAAATCAGAGTGAAGGCATTAGTTGTGGTTTTCCAGGGGAGGGGCCCCAGAAAATAAACCTTTATCTGTCTACCACTCCCCTAAAGGTGTAGCTAGGTGGTAGAGGATGATAGGACAGCTAGACAGAGTTATTCAGCCCTGAGGCAATAAATAGAAAAAAAATTAGGTCAGTGTCACAGGGTCCAGTCAGTGCTAAAGCCCTTCCTGGTCCATGACAGCCTTATATCCTTGGAAATTTCCTCTTGGCGATGATTATTTTACCAATTCCTTTTCTTCAGAAACAATCCTCTATTTTGCCAGTAATTACATTATATGAAAATACTTTTTTTTCTTTTATAAGAGCATACACAAGAGAAACAACTTGATACCCTAAACAGGAACATTTTCATTCTATTGATTGGGAGTAATCAATAAATATCCCATTTAGTCCAAGAGAAAAGGGACAGAGGGGACTTTGGGGTAAAGCAGTGTGTGGGAGGGGTAGACGCTGTGATGGTGACGTGATGTCCCACTTGGCCCCCTCAGAGTGCCCTCACACCTCTGCTCTTCATTCTTCTTCCTGTAGCTGGACATTTTGTCAAATGGTTTTTGAAGAGAGCTGAAAGTCATTTTAAAGTTTCTCTCCTTCCTTGGTCTTCTGCAAAAAGCCTTGCATCTTTGGAGTAGAGGTCTCTATGATTTCCAGGCTATGGTAGTGCCCAAGGATGTGGTTGGGGAAGCCTAGGGAACGGGCAGGCTGCAGGAGGAGGGCAGGTCTTTGACAGACCAGAGGCAGGGTGCTATTGACCTGGCTCCCTAGAACTTTTCTGCAGGACTTGTCATCTCCAGAATCTTATTTCACAGCTAGATAAACGGATGTTAAGTCACTATTTCAACCCTCACACGCTGCCCTTCCTCGGGCTTCATAAGGGCATTCCGGACAGACTCCTCTCTTCCGTGGCCTGTGTTTCTCCCTTCTCCTGCCTCCCATCATCATTTCTGCTTCACCCTTTCTCCATCAGGTCCCAAATCAGAATCTGTATGTGATCCTGGAACCCGATTGGAATCCTGCTTGTGTCTCCCAGGGAGTGCACAGACCCGGTACAACAATGGTCAGCTCTACCCTGCAGACTGTGTGCCTTCCCCGTCTCTGTCCAGTAACCCAGGGATTCCCAGCAAGACACCGAGAGCATCTCCAGTTTGTTTCTGTCTCCATTCACCATCTAATGCCCACCTGAAAGACCTTCATCCAAATACACACTTGAGAGCTGTTCCTTCCTAGAGGGTCTTCATGATCGCATCCTGTGAAACCCTGCCCAGGGATCCCCCTCTTTGTGACACCATCGCTTACACCCCTGAGGGGGCTGAATATCTCTCCTTGAAGCTGCCCTCTGGCCCTGGGTTGACATCCTGGCATAGAGTAGGTGATTAATAAGAGCCCTGTGAGGATGATTAGGAGACTGGAAGTGAAGGAAGGAGAGCCTCAGGGGTATAAAAGTCGGGGATGACAGCCATACAGACAGTGCTGAATGGACTGGCTCACCTGCTGCTCCACACCTGCTGCTCAAGCTGAGCAAGGAGCAACCTAGCATGAAGGCATGGCTGGGAGTATGCACACCCTCTGGGAAGCAGCTAGTGCCAGGGCTGGGAGGAAACCAGGTGCTGAGGCCCCGGGAGAGTCCATTGTTAAATTTTCAGTGTTGTTGTTGTTGTTCTTTTTTTAAAGCTGATTGTTAAGCACAATCACTATTGACTGATTGTTACAGACAATCACTATTGAACAGGAAGTAATATAAATGTGGAACTCAATACATCGTAGTAAAACCAAAGATCATAATACTCAAAGCTCATCATTTCCCGAGGCTTGTGGGACACTTTGTTTTCTTTCAGTGTTTGAAGCAGGTAGCCATCCCTGAGCCTGTCAAGGGTCATACTGTACAGTGGCCATTTGTGGCCTGTCCCTCTCAACTCCTTAGAATTGTCGTCACACCCATAGCTTGAAATGGCACACCATAAAAACTGGAAAATATTGTAAGTCAGTCATTGCCTCCTCTCACTCATATGTATGTTCTGCATTGGCTACCAATACACTATCTGGCTCCTGTGCATCCTGCTCTGTGGCTCTGGATAAATGGCTTGACCTCTCTGAGCCTCAGATTTCTTATCCACGGTGAGCCTCCTTGTAGTGCCGGTACAAATAAAACCTGGCAAACATAAAGAGCTTAAGCAGAGACTGGTCCACAGTAGGTGCTCAATAAGCATTGACTCGTCTTACTTACTTGTTGTTCTGGACGTATCCAAATCCCACATTGACAGAAGACTTCCCAGACAGAGGAATCTGCATTTTTATGCCTGGAATCCAAAGTTCATTGCTTTTCCCCTCCTGCCCCCCTGCCCACAGTGTTAAGTTTGAGAAGCTCTGAGCAGGAAGCAGAAAATACTGAGTGGCCCAGGGGAACAGCCCTGATGGACTAGAGGATTGTGCCCCAGGGCCTATGAGGCTTTGAGGTTAGGGCTTCAACAGATTGGGGAGCAGGTGAGGAGGCACAGATGAGGCCGGGGCAGAGTGGAGCTGGCATCAAGCATAGCCAACCTGCATGAGCAGGGAAGATCGGCAGATGGCTATTGGCACACTGAAACTGGGCAAAATGACCCCTGTCTTCTCTGTGAGTGTGGGACAGAGAAGCCCTCCCATGGCAGGCAGGGGCACCTTTGGTATTGGGAAGAGAAGATATGTCCCAGGCTATTTGAAGTGAGCATGTGCAGTGAGTGTCCTGGGCTGGACTGCGTTGACTGTGCTCTTGTTTCTTGGGATGTTGCAGCAGAGTGGGAAGCTGAAGGACCAAGGCTACAGTCACTCAGGCAGCAGATGTTGAGCAGAGGCCAAAGGGGCAAGGGACCTCTGGCTCTTGGTCATCGGCCTCCTCAGGCCCCAGCCAGCTCTGGCCCTAAAGGGTCATTTGCTCTCAAGTTATCTGATGTGGCTAGGTCACTCCCAGACGGTCCCTAGCCAGCCTCAGCCCAGCCCACTTCCAATACTCAGCTAACTGGGAGCCTATGGACGCCTAGAGATGGTTCCAGCACCTCTATGCACAGGACTGAAGGTGCATCTTGCTTCTAGTTATGATCTCATTCTGCTTTTTAACTCTGGACTCATAGACCGATGACCTAGGAAGTGACTGTCTAGATTGGGCAGGCAGCCTTGGAAAACTCTATCCCAACTTCCTACTTCTCATAGGAGTCTTGTCTTCCCTTGAGCAGCTCTGGGGCTTGCCTGGGTCTGAATTATAAGTGAACCAAAGCAGAGGATCAGGATTGGAGGAGCTGCCGATAAATAGGATGTCTCCCTAGGCTGAACTGCTTGTGGTCTACCATCTAGGTGTACAGGTTGTTCGTTGACCAAGAGGGCCTGGTTGAGAAGATGCGTGAGATCCAAGGCTCGTTGTCCCTCCATCAGGAGACACGTGTAACAGGGAGAAGAGGGGGGGGGAGCATCTGACACCTTGCAGGTGTTGAGAGGCTGAGGAACCAGGACCTGTTCGTTCGACGGGAGCAGCCCCATCACTAACACTTGAAGGCTGCTCTGACTGCTTTGGCAGGTGTCCTCCCTGCCATTCAAGTTCCAAGCTTGGTGTGCTTTCTGCTCTTGTGCTAGTTAATGGGTCCCTGCAGCTGTCAATCTACAGGGAGGGAAAGGGAAAGGCAACCTCAGCTTGCTCCTACTAGCTTGTTCTTACTGCTGAGAATCCCAGAGCTCAGGGCTAAGAACCATGCTGCGGCCTGGAGCATCTACTGGCTGGCAGAAAAGAACATCTGGAGAGGTGTTGGGATCTTCAGGCTCTGAGGTCTTGATGAACAGGTTTGGGGGCATGACTGCGTGCAGTCACTCTGAGAGGCTGCTGGGAGGGAGGAAACTTCTGTGTGCTGTAGAATTTGCTTGTAGGTCCTGATAGTGACTCTAGGTGGGCAACCCTGCCCTGCTTTACACAGTACAGAAGGAGGACAGGTTTCCTCAGGTGATGCAGGATCAGTAGAATCAGGTCCGACTAAGCCATTTCCTCCAATACTTCTGAAGTCCATAGGCCTAGAAGCCAGCCTGTCTATCACATCTCATGGTGGTTCAGCATGGGCCAGCCCTCACCTGCTCCCTGCATATGAACAAACTGAGCAGGAAAGGTATGTGGAACCCCTGAGAAGGCCTGTGGCTGTTCAGAGGATTGGGGCACCTGGAAGGGTCACAGGCACAATCTCAAGCTGGTCCATGTGGCCAGGACTGGGAGAGCAGAGCCACAGAAGCTCCGTCTGTCCTTGCTCCACCGTTGCCTCGGCTTTCTAAGTTGGTCCTTCTGCATGTCCCATGACAAAGCCTGGTGGGGTGGGGGCTGAATCAAAGGCTCAGGTCTTAAGGCAGGTCGTTGACAGTGGATGGGTACAGGGACTGGGTCTGCCTGCTTGGTGAGGGCTGGCCTCCCCACCAGGCTCCTGTTACACTAAATGCCTCACAGAGCCTGAGAAATACCATCTGCCTTTTCCATGGCTTCTGACATCAATTCCCCAAGTGAGGATACATCAAGGAGAGCGCAGGCTGGTGAAATTCCATTGTTACTCTCTTGACAAGACCTTGGCAGTAAGGTCATGGCTATATAGGCACCTCCAAAACTATGTGTGGGCCCTCCCAAGGGAGCTTTTAGAGGGTGACCTGGAGCCCAAGACTTAGTCACTGCCTCTAGCTGGCCAGCTTGCACAATGGGCAGCAGGGGTCCTAATCTCCCATTCTAAATTTCCTTGTCTAGCTCACCCTTCCCCCACAGACTGACCAAGTACAAGCCACAAGCCACCTGGGTGCCAGATAGACGGAGTCTGATCCTGGCTGTGAAAAATCTTAAAGAAAACCAAAGTTATCTGGGCATGCTAATGATGCATTCCTATAAGCCTAGCACTCAGCACCCTACAGTAGGAGGACTGAGGAGAGTTCAATGCCAGCCTGGGTTAACCAGTAGGACCTTGTCTTGAAAACAAACAAAACAACAGCAAAACAGCCCATGATGGTTCCCTCGCCTTAGGATAATCCCAGAATAGAAGCACTGGGACTGTCTGTGGGGAAAAATGAAAGAAAATAAAAGGAGGCCAATAGAGGGTCTTTGATTCAGCTGGATGCTTGGTGTTCAGAAAAGGACCTTCAAGCTAGGCAAGGTAACACGTGCCTCAAGTCCCAGCACTTGGGAGGTGGAGACAAGAGGGTCAGAAGTTCAAGGTCATTCTCTGCTACACATCAAGTTGGAAGGATAGCCTGGGGTATGTTAGACCCTGTCTCCCAGGAGAAACAAGTTAATAAAGAAACAGCTCCTGCCTGTACACTTGACCCTGTGGAATAAGCTCATCGTTCAGGCCAATGGGGACTGTTGAGGGAGCTCATCTGTCCATGGCACCTTTTCTCACTTTTCACTCCCGGGCTTTGAAATGTGGGCAGTACCTCCTCGGCCAGCCTGTGCTTGTTGGAAAGTTGTCTCTGTAATCCTGGGAGGCAGCACAGGTCTGTATTTCACTCTGTGCCTGGCATACCACAGCACACCACAGCACACTTGCCCACTTTCTGTCCTTACTCCCTCTGCTGAGCACACACATTTCCCTCATAGAGAAGAGGGGTTGAGAGATGCAGTAGTGGCCCCAGAGGTCCAGAGCTGATAAAAGTCACAGCAGAGTTGGTGCCGGAGAGATGGCTATGTGGTTAAAGTATGCTTGGTGCTCTTCCAGAGGATCTGAGTTTTGCTCCGAGCACTGGTTGGTCACAACTGCCCTCTTCTGGCTTCTGTACTTAACACGTGTGTTTGCACAAGCACACACACACACACACACACACACACACACACACAGTAAAAATAATGTTTTAATTTTTTTTTTTTATGTCAAAGTTAGGTTCTGAACCTAAGTCTGTAGTCTGCCATGCTGGGTGTACCTGTGGATGACAAATAACTCCTGTACCCCCCCCCCCTTTTTATTATGCTCACTCATTTGTGTGTAGGGCACACATGCCTCAATTCATGGGTGGAAGTCAGGCATGGAACTTGGATCACCAGGTTTGGTAGCAAGGGCTTTCACCAACTGAGCCGTCTCAACAGCCCTTTCTCTTTCTTTTATTAGCCAGGCTTTTGTGTATCCCAGGCTCTCCTCACACTGGGTAGCCTAGGTAGACTCTGACCTCAGATCCCCCTACTTCCACCTCCCACGTATGGCGATCATAGGCATGTGCCACCACACCTAGTTGAGATTCTGGGGAATGCTTTGTGCTTCATGCACGCTGCCAGATGAGCACGCTGCCAGCTGATGCACCTGAGCTGCATCTCACCTCCTTTTGTTGATATTTCCCCCACCAGAGTTCAGAGGCCAACCAGAGATTGGGAGGTCTCTGTTTGCTGCTTACAGCCTGGTTACCTTTTCACTCTCATCTCCCTAGACAGGGGGCAGTGCCTTCGCCTAGCAAGGTCCAGGGAGTGACAGCCTTGGCCATCACCTTCATGGCAGCTGCCGTGGGTGCCAGATAAATGTACACGTGGGGCCCTTGCAATGACCCCATGAGATATAAGGTCCTCTGATCTTTGTTTCAAGACGTTGCAACTAAAGCCTGGAAAGGTTCTTTGACTGGCCCCCAGGTTGCTCAGCATTATACCACAGAGTGAGACGCAAGCTTGAATCGGGTTTATTAGATGTTCCTGTGTTTTGGTATAGGCCTCTGGCCTCAGTTTGCCTCTTTCCATGTGTGCTTAAAAGGCAGATGCCAGTGCTGTAGAAGGGACTAGTCACTGTGGTGACATTTAAAGGTATAGGATGACTGGACAGTTTATGGGTGGATTGGTTGAGGCTTTGGTTGGTTTTTTAAACAAAAGTCTTGCTATGTAGCCCAGGCTGGCATTGAAATTCAAGGCAATCCCCCTAATCTTCCCAAGCGTTAGAATTCCAGGCATGAGCCAGGCAGTGGTGGTGCATGCTTTTAATCCCAGCACTCAGGAGGCAGAGGCAGGCGGATCTTTGTGAGTTCAAGGCCAGCCTGGTCTACAGAGCTAGATCTAGGAAAGGCTCAAAGCTACACAGAGAAACCTTGTCTCAAAACAAACAAACAAACAAAAGCCTCCTGGGATAGGGGTTACAGGGCCTTCTGGGAGCTCTGGCTTCTTAGACAGGTCTTCACTCTGAGTATTGGTCTTTTCTATGGAGAGGGTACAGCAGCTGGTTCATACAAGAGCCAGGGAGACAAAGCGTGGCGTGGGTAAGGTGTCCTTAGCCCAGGACTCGGGTTCTTCCTCCCTCTCACCCACCAGGCTCCACCCACAGTCAACATCACTCCTTTCTTTCAAGGGGACAACAGTGCAGCCAAGGTCATTTAGAAGGGAGGCTGGGGAATTATGTGGGTGATGAGGCTGAGCAAAGTGATTTTTGATGACAAAGAATGTGAGGTCGTGACTCTTTCTCAGAGGATCTGACCCTCACAGGCAGTTCCCCAAAGAAGCGCCAAGACTATGACCAAAGGCAGCATTGCCAGGAACAGAGATGTCCAAGGTGACCAATTTGAAGGGGACTGCACGCTCCAGGAATATAAATATCACTGGTCACAATGGGTCTCCTAACTTCACAGTAACAGCCCGATGCCCCACACCAGCTGTCCCTGCTTCGTGTTGTGAACTTGGTGGGAGTTCATGTAAGTCTCCGAGGGAACTTGGGTAACTACGACAGCCACCGGTCAGGTTCCATCCAGTTCCATGCGGATGGCCCAGCAAGATATGTATAACTTTCTCATCTTCACAGCCATACTTGCAAATTGCCTGGCAGAACCCATGCCGCTTTGGCCTGGAGGTCCAAACGAGCCAGAGCTTGCAAGAACCTGGCTGAAGATGGAGGAAGGAGGCA
Source organism: Onychomys torridus (assembly GCF_903995425.1). Lineage (NCBI taxonomy): Eukaryota > Metazoa > Chordata > Mammalia > Rodentia > Cricetidae > Onychomys > Onychomys torridus. The sequence goes on along the minus strand of NW_023413838.1, from coordinate 93,105 downwards.
CAGCTTATGCAGCCCCTTCTGCTCCAGGCCCATCCACTGCCCTTGAGAATTAGTCTGGCAGTGGAACTTCTGCGTGGGCATCTCTCTCCCTTTTTCTCATGCTACCGTATGCTGACATTATCTTTCTGGAAAAATCTAGAAAAAAATTGTTTGGAGGGGTAGAGTTTTGAATAAGAATGTAGCAAGCCTGGAGATGACAGGGCAGCCCTGCAGAACAAGGAACCTCTGCAGTCATACTGTTTGGGTGGCTCAGTTCATCTGAAAGCCCTTTGCTGAGAGCAGAAGGGAGACAGGAGAGCAGGTCAGGGCTGCTGGGGAGGAGAGGCTGTGTGAGCCCAGGGCTGCTGGGGAGGAGAGGCTGTGGGTTGGCCCAATGTTCCCACATCCAAGGGGATTGTCAGAAGAACACAGGCACAGAGTGGCCCTGAGCTGTCATCTGCCTTGCTGGTGAAAGATCTCGCTTAGTTCTGGTTTCATTGGCCATGTGAGGGCCTGATGCTCCTACAGTGTCAGCCAGGTGAACGTGGCAATGAGCAGAAAGACCAGCTAATTAGGAGCAGGAACTTTTGATCTCGTAATGGATGTAACTCAGAGAAGTCTGTGTGTACAGGTGTGCGTGGGAGCATGAGTGTGAGCGTGAGCATGCATGTGCACATGAATGTGTGCAATTGTGTGTGTGTGTGAGAGCATGTTATGTGTGTGTGGATGGTGTGTGTGTGTGTGTGTGTGTGTGTGTGTGTGTGTGTGAGTATGTGACCCTGTGTGTGCTAGCATGTGTAGCCAAGTTGTGTGTGCACGTGTATGACCCAGCATGAGGGCAGAAGGGAACCTAGGGCTCCTGGAAGCCTTTAGGAGGACATACCAATAGGTGCAGACACTCAGGGGCACTGAGTGAGGGAAGCATTAAGGAGAACTTAGGTTGTCTGCAGTGGGAGGGGAAAGGAGTTTTCAGAATAGGTAGGATCAGGTGCTCCAGGCTGGGTCAACCCTAGGATAGGAGCAAGGGGTGTCTCATGTCAGTTTCCTCTTGGGGCAGTAATGGGACTTTATCTTGGGCCTATGACTCTTGGGCTGATCAAAAGAGGTATATGGGTCTGGAGAAATGGCTCAGAGGTTAAAAGCATGTAACGCCCTCTCAGAGGACCAAGTTCGGTCCTCAGCACCTATGGTCTGTCTGTTGGTTCATAATTGCCTGTAACTCCAGTTCCAGTGGATCTAATGCCTCCAGCCTCTGTAAAAACCCAACTCACATGCGTGCATTATTCCCTATACACATAATAAAAAATAAAAATAAGCAAATAAATAAAATAAAATGAAGAGATACAGGGCCTCTATGAGCAGCATACTACTATGACAGAGAGTAAGAAATCCCAGAGTGTGCAGGAGGCTTATTGTAGCCAAGATGTAAGATACATATAGAATTTAGCCATTTTCCGTACTACCAGCTGCCTCTCTGGCTTTTTCATGTCACCATGGACATCCCAAACCTTTTTTTTTTAATGAGCATTAAAGGCAGAGTCTCAAGAATCAGGCTGGCCTTGAATTCACCGAGTAGCCAAGGATGACCTTGAATTCCTCATCCTCCTTCTTCTTCCTCCCTAGTATGGAGCTACAGGTGATCAATACCAGGACCAGATTTATTTATTATTTCAGTTTTATTGGAGTTGCTTACAGGAGCATGGGTTGGGGGTTATTTACAACAGCATGGCACCTTACCAATGACTACACCATTGAAGAAAATGTCTCTCCCTCCCCCCAAAACCATTAACTGTTAACCTCACTCTTGGAGGGTGGGGCCTTCTGAGTCCCTACTCCTAGACTGTTGTTTGATTTTCGTTTTGTTTTGTTTCGTTTTGTTTTGAGGCAGGTTTTCGATGATGACACAGGTCTAAACATCTCCTTCTACCCAAGTGCCATTTGTAGCTTAAATTTTCTTAGGAAGAATCTCAGAGGCCAGAGGTTATAGCACACATATATAATCCCAGCACCTTGGGAGGCCGAGGCAGCAGAATTGCTGTGAGTTTGGAACCAACTGGAGCTGCAGAGTGGTACCCTATCTCAAAAAACAAAACCAAGAAAAAGAAATGAAAAACATTTTTTACATTTTTTTCTTTTCACATTTAAGGATTAAACATATTTTATTGCATGTTTCCAGCATGGCATGGTCCTTAGAGAAATCCCTAGGCCAGAGGCTCTGGACCAGGAGGGCAGGGTATACAAACTGTTCCTGCTTCTCCCTGGGAAGGCGCTGGGCCCCAAGTGGAGAAACCAGAGGGAAGACAGGCTGGAGGAGCCTATAGTGTTTGGGGCACCTAGGTGGCTGGAGAGGCTGGGGCCAGGCAGCTGGACTGAGTTCCCACTGCTCTCTGATGTTCAGTTCATGGAAGGCTTTGAACTGTGTGTTCCCATTGCCCATGGGCCTCTCCCAACCTCACATGCTCTCACATAGCTTCTTCTCTTTATTTAAAACGCTCCTCAAGGAACACCCTGATAAAACAACACCTATTCTCTGACATGAGGTGCAATATGGATTGGAGAGAAATTAATTACTGTTCTTGCAGAAAACCCAAGTTCAGTCCCTAGCACCCATGTCTGGCAACTCCCAACTGCCTTTGACTCCTGCACCAAGAGAGCTGATTGATGCCTAGGGTCTCTTTAGGAAATTTAACTCACATGCATGTCCACCTAGTTACATAATATGTGGACACGAATATATCTACATAATTTTTTTTTTGGTTTTTCGAGACAGGGTTTCTCTGTGTAGCTTTGCCCCTTTCCTGGAACTCACTTGGTAGCCCAGGCTAGCCTCAAACTCACAGAGATCCGCCTGGCTCTGCCTCCTGAGTATTGAGATTAATGGCATGCACCACATAATTTTTTAAAATGCAATGTTAAGTTGAATGTGGTAACATTCAAGACTAGCCTCCACATCAAGTTTGAATTCACCCTGGGGTATCTTAGCCCTTGTTTAGGGGGGGGGGGGCTGATATAGAACACATATCTGTAATCCTAGACACTTGGGAAACTGAGACAGGAGAATTAGGAGTTCAAGGTCACCTTTGGCAAGTTTAAAATTATCCTGGCCTATAGGACACTCAGATGGAAAAAAACAGGTAACAAAAAAGAAGCCATTAATGTCTCCAGACAAGTCAGCAGCTTAGGAGAGTGGAACATTACCTGCATTGTTTGTTAGTCCATAAACTTCCAGTCACATAGGCTGCTCAGTACAAAAGTTGGGTCCTGTTGGGTCAGTGGGGCCCTGGCAACTGGTTCATACTTGGTCCGAAACCCTTGCAGTTGACAGGGATGGGTACTGTGCTATTCTGGAAATGGGGCTTCTAGGAGGGCAGAGGTTCTTCTTGATCTCCCGACCACCTTGCAAGCAGGCACCAGAAGCAATACAGATCCTGGAAGCTTCCTTGGTCTGTGTAAGCAACCTCTGATGCCGCCTGACCTAGCCACAGCGTGAGTAACTGTGGGTGCAGGACCACAGGCTCCTGGTAGTACAGTTCTCAGACAGGTACTAACAGCTCCTGGAGCTCAGGCCCTGTCAATCATGTCAACGACAGGGCCCATCTTCAATGATGCAGCACCAGACTGCAGCTGTTTACATCTCAGGAGTGCCTGAGTCCCAGTTACCAGGCAGCTTTGATGTGCCATCCGGGAGTGAGAAGGAGTTCCATGTAACCTGTGGTGTAGGGGAGAGGAGTGAGGCCACTTTGGCGGAGAGGGGTTCTTCCAGCACATTCCATCTCCTCACACTGTTGTCCACATACCCAGTTTTCAGCTCCACGGCTTCAAGGCTAGAAAAATCAAGTTCTTGGCTGAAGCCACATGGGTACCAAATAGCCATCAGGTATAATCGTGAGACCGAAAAAGATGTGGGTAAAAGAACATTCTGGTTACTGGATCATTTCCTGGGTCTCTGGTGGGTAACAGTTTACTGACCAGAGACAGGGTGGGACGGGAGTTAGGTGTGGGTGAGGTGTGAAGGAGGAAGAGAAGGTGTAGCTGATGTTCCTGGAGTGGGGATTGCAAAGGGAAGGACCCAAAGCTGGCAACAGCCTTTTGCCTTAATCCAGCATGGACGGTTTATCTCCACAGACTTCACTCAAGCAGGCTCACTGTAAAGAACTCAGCTCAATACCATTAGTGTCTATCTGCAGAGGCCCTTCATAAAACTGGTTAGAAAGTGGGCTTTGGCATGTGGCGTGGGGTCTGCGGGCCTAATCGCATTTGAGCACTAGATGATATCTAATTCCTTACAAAGAGCAACCACCAGACTGGGGGCCTCCTGGAGCCAGGGTCTCCTAGTTTGGTTTGCGAATACATTAGCTGAGGAAGCTCCTTCGGGGAGTGGATTTGGGGAGAGTGGGAACAAAGCACCCCTCCCCCAAAGGAGAGAAGGGACTCTAGTCTTGAGGGGCCAATTCTGCCGGACATTGTCTGGGTGTTTCTGTAGGCGGGGACCCCATTCAGAAGAATGGAGCCATCCTAGAGGGAGGCATTTGCTTATTGCTTTCCAGCTAGTGAGCCTTTTGTGCACTCTCCTTCCTACCAATTCCCATTAAAAGATAGTAATAATATTGGGGCCCAGAGAGGTGTCGCACTTGCTGCTCTTCCAGAGGACCTGGGTTCAGCTTCCAGCTCGCTCCCACACAGCTCACAAACATCTGTAACTTCTGTCCCGAGTGATCCAATGCCCTCTTCTGGCCTCCAAAGGCTCTTGAATGCACGTGGTGAACAGAGGTACATGCAAACAAAACACCCTTACCCATAACAATATAATTATGCTGGATGGTGGTGGTGCACGCCTTTAATCCCAGCACTCAGAAGGCAGAGGCAGGCGGATCTCTGTGAGTTACAGGCCAGCCTGGTCTAGAGGGTGAATTCCAGGACAGCCAGGGCTACCCAGAAAAACCCTGTCTCAAAAAACCAACCAAACAAACAAACAGAACAAAAACAAAAACAGAAAACAAAAAAAGAATACAGGGATGGGGGTGCAGTTCCATTGGTAAAGTGCATGCCTCGCTGGCACAATGCCCTGGTTTCGGTACCCAACATCCCATAAAAATCAGGCACGGTGGCTTGCACCCATAATTCCCCCAGTACTGGAGAGGGGGGTGAAGGCATTCATTGGCAGCTTTGTAGATCTCTTCAATAAGGGCTGGAAAGATGGCTCAGCAGTTAAGAGCTTTTGCTGCTTTTCCTGGTCAGTTTTTGTCAGAGTCACCCAGGAAAGGGGAAGCTCAGTTAAGGAATTGCCTCTATCAGATGGGACTGGAGACTTGTCAGTAGGGCAGTATCTTCCTTATGGTTGATGTAGAAAGGTCCAGTCCAGTATGGGCTGTGCCACCCCTAGGCAAATGGTCTTGCGTTGTACAAGGGAACATGTGGCCTTAGTTCACAGTCTCTCTTCAGTTATTACTCCCAGGCTCCTGCCTTGAGTTCTTGTTCTGATTTCCTTCAGTGCTGGGCTGTGACCTGGAAGTGGGAAAAGGAAATAAACCAGTATTTTACCACAGCAACAGAGAAGCCAAGTAGGACACTGCTCTTCCAAAGGTTCCGAGTTTGATTCCCAGCATCCATGTCGGGTGCTTTACAAACCACCTGTAACTCCAGATCCAGATCTTCTAGTCTCTGCAGACACCTTCATGTATATGCAAACACACACACACACACACACACACACACACACACACACACACACAACTAAATAAATGACTTAAAAATAAAACTATTTAAAAATGTCTCCCAAGTAAACTATCAGGGAACCTTAGCCGTACCCATTTTGCAGATGGGTAGAGTGCAGACTCAAGGTGGTTAGGAAAATTGCTTAGTAACAGTGCCAGGAGCCAAGCTTTCGATGGTGTGTGTGGCTTTGGATCTTGGGATCTTTCTGTGATATAATGTCCCCTCTGGTGTACACAGCAGGAGACTCCTGATCGTCACATCTTGGACTCTTCCTGTTCATCTGTTTGCTATCACTTTGTTGACTTGTACTAGGCTCCCCAGTGGAAGGATGGAAAATTTCAAGGGCTCCCTTTTCAGGGTCTCCTTTTGGGGGCTGCTCTTGGCAAGAGCATCCATGGGGGGGGGGGATTTTACCAGCTTTACCTACATCTGTTTGCTTCCCTGCTAGACGCCATATGTAGTTAAGACAGAAAGATCAGAAGTTTCAGGCCAAGAAGATGGCGCTGCAGGTAAAAATGTTTGCCTCTGGCCTGATGACTGGGGTTGGATCCCTGGAACCCTTGGAAAGATAGAAGCAAAGAACTTACTCCTGCAAGTTGTCCTCTGACCAACATCATGCACCATGGCACCCCAAGAATTTACCATTTTCTTTGCATCATCTGTAGTTCATCCTGAGGTGGGTTGTTCCTCAAGACTAGATCATGTTTCTAAGATGACTGTGTCACTCTATTCAATGATTTGAAAGTATACTTCAAATTTTCATTCACTTTACCATAAGATATGATACAACTGAAGGTAATAAACAAATCAGACTTTAAAAAAAGATGTTTGGTAGTTGTATTGGTTGGTAACTTGACACAAACTAGGACTGGGAAGAAGGACTATCAATTAAGGAATTGCCTCTATCAGATTAGTCTGTGGGCATTGTCTTGTTAATTGATGTGGGAGGAGAGGCTCTGCCCACTGTGGGAAGTACCAGCCCTAGGCAAGTGATCCTGGGATATTTAAGAAAGTTTGCTGGGGAACAAGCTAGTAAGTAGCACTCCACGTCTTCTGCTTCAGTTCCTGCCTCCAGGTTCCTGCCCTGAGTTCCTGCCTTGGTTTCTCTCAAGGATGGAGTGTTTTTTGTGGAAGTTTCTGTTCCATTAAAACTACCAATTACCCAGCAGGCACTTCCCAAATTACCACATGAGCTTATGTTAATCATAACTGCTTGGTGATTAGTTCAGGCTTATTACTGACTTGCCCTTACACTTAAATTAACCCATAATTCGTATCTATGTTTAGCCACGTGGCTTCGGTACCTTTTCTCAGTTTGACATTCCATCTTGCTTCCTCTGTGTCTGGCTGGCAACTCCCGACTCCACCCTTCCTCTTCCCAACATTCTCAGTTTGCACACCTGGCCTATACTTTCTGCCTGGCTACTGGTCGACCAGCATCTCATTAAACCAATTCGAGTGACAAATCTTTACAGTGTACAAGAGCATTATCCCACAGCAGAGTGTAACCTATAAGCCAAGTGAACCCCTTCCTTCTCAAGTTGCTTTTGATGATGGTGTTTTATCACAGGAATAGGAAGCAAAGTAAGATACAATCCCATTCTCCAACGTGAAGACCTTATGTGGGAATAGCATGGCATTGAAGCGCAGGATGATCAGGCTATCATGGACCATCTGTGTGGGTTGCCAGCAACTTCTGGTAGGCAAATGTTCTATTCTTCACTAAAAGAATTTAATTTTGACTTTTAATTCTGATCTTTGTCTTTGAATCTTGCTATGGGGTCCCTAAGGTTAGTTATTATACCTCACTGAGCCTTTTCATAATTTCATTTTCCCATGGTTAGCAATAAAGCAGGCTTAGAACATTGGCAGGATTTCTGAAGAAATAATGAGGAAACTTAAAGAGCTTTCTGCGTGTGCTGAACTCTCTAAATGCGGGTGTTCTGTGAAGAGGAATATTTTGGTGACAGACCTGCACTCTTCATTATAAAACTGGCAGAGCTAAAGTATCACATTTATTCCACTCCGTAGCTGGCCATCACAGCAGGATTGGATTAGTCTCTGTGACTAATTGTGTAGGAATACCCTAGCCAGAGTGCCCAGCCTGTTGACATTGCAACATGATGGCATTGTCATCAATTAAGTTTACTCTTCAAAACTGGAGAACCAATTTGAGTTAAACAACAAAACAAAACAAAAAAAAAAAAAAAAAACAACAAACATTAGGCTGAGGTGATGGCTCATCAGAAGCTTGTTAGTCCTGTAAGCATGAGGACCTGTGTGATCCTTAGAACGCATGTTTAAAAAACGGGCATGGTGCCCCACAGTGTAATCCTAGTGCTAGGGAGCTGGAGAAGGAACACCTCTGGGTACTTGTTGCAAGCTGAGGAGCTCCTGTCCAGTGACATATTTGGTTTCAAAAACAACATAATATGGCTGGTGCCTAAGATGACAGCCAGGGTTGTCCTCTGGCCTTTATGAGTGCGGACACACTACCATATCCACCACCAACATCACCACCTCCACCACCACCACTACCTCCACCTCCAACACCCCAGCACCTCCACCACCACCTCCACCACCACCACCACCACCACCACCACCACCACCACCACCACCTCCACCTCCACCTCCACCTCCACCTCCACCACCACCACCACCACCACCACCATCTCCACCTCCACCTCCACCACCACCACCACCTCCACCACCACCACCTCCACCTCCACCTCCACCTCCACCACCACCACCACCACCACCACCACCACCTCCACCACCACCACCACCACCACCACCTCCACCACCACCACCACCACCTCCACCTCCACCACCCCAGCACCTCCACCACCACCACCTCCACCTCCACCACCACCTCCACCACCACCACCACCACCACCTCCACCTCCACCACCACCACCACCACCACCTCCACCTCCACCTCCACCTCCACCACCCCAGCACCTCCACCACCACCACCACCACCTCCACCTCCACCTCCACCACCACCACCACCACCACCACCACCACCTCCACCACCACCACCACCCCACCTCCACCTCCACCTCCACCTCCACACCCAGCACCTCCCACCACCACCCACCTCCACCACCCTCCACCCACCACCACCAACCACCACCTCCACCTCCACCTCCACCACCACCACCACCACCTCCACCACCACCACCACCACCACCTCCACCTCCACCACCACCACCATCTCCACCTCCACCTCCACCACCTCCACCTCCACCACCACCACCATCTCCACCTCCACCACCACCACCCCAGCACCTCCACCTCCACCTCCACCACCTCCACCACACCACCTCCACCACACCACCTCCACCTCCACCTCCACCTCCACCTCCACCTCCACCACCATCTCCACCTCCACCACCACCACCACCACCACTACCACCACCACCTCCACCTCCACCACCACCACCACACCACCTCCACCACACCAACAACAACCACCACCAGTGAATCTGCACAAATCTCATGATATTAAGTAAGGTTCCAATTTTGTGTCAGACCAGACTCATAGCTATCTCTGGTGGAATCAGGCTTTGTCAACTGCATGTTGGACATGCCAAGAGGACAGAAAATATTTTCTAGTCTGGAACTTTCTAGAGGTGTTAAAGTAAGTATTAAAACACAAGGGAAGCTTGCAGCCTCCCAGGCAAAGAATGGGATTTACCTCTAGACAAAACATGCCATTGTCTTCCTCCCTGGAGGGTTAATACAGTTGTGCTGGAGGGTTAATACAGTTGTGCTGGCCAAAATCTAGCCAAGGGATCATCTTTCAGGAAGGTGAATTTACCTTAAACCATGCTAAAGATACCCAAGAAGTAATGAGCCTTTTAGTGAAGCAATGTGCTGTTCCTTCCCAGAATCCCTGCCCTTTAGTGCAGTCCCCCGGAGCCTCCCTGAGGTCTGTTAGGACTGTCCCCCTTTCTGAGTCCTGAGTCAAAGGCGTAACCTTCCCCTTTGTGTTCCCTTCTGTCTCTTTCAGGGACCGACCAGAGCCAAAGTACACTTTTGCTTATTCTCTGGGCTTCCTTACTCTTCCTCCCATCAAATCCCTGCTTGTCCACTTTGTGCCTAACTCAAACATCGCAGCTCTTTCTTCCTCTTAGTTCCCATCTACGAATCTGTAAGAAACTTTTCTCTAAAACTTCCATGGTCTGTGGATTTAAGCCTTTGAGTTCATGAGACAAGAACCTGAAAGTCATTAGCTTGGGTGGCCAGAGTTTCCAGGACCCTAGCTCCTGAGAAAGGTGTTGTACTCAATGCTATCCTTATATTCCCATATAAATGGGGGAGGCTGAGAAACCCCTGGGTTATTCTGTTTCCAGCTCTTCTTTGCCCTTCCCAGTGGCCTTGTTAGTTTTGGGATGGGTAGAGAGCAGCTTCTGATACCTATTTTCTAGTATTTTACAGCATTCACAGGGTCAGTTCAGGAAGATACTATAACTGAAAATACGACTCTACACTATCTAGTTCTATTCACTTACCTAATACCTAACTTATAAGCAAATAGTTTGTTCCCAGGAGAACCAGTTTCTTGGCTTCGTTGTTTTCTCATTAGTTTTTAAATGAGTTTGACTATTTCAGATGCTCAGATATGCTGAATGCCTAACCTCTTCCTAAGCTCTCTCACTCACCCAAAGCTGTTTGCTTTGCTATTTACATATCCCTCTCCATCACTCCCCCACCTGGGGGACTGTGTTTGTCTTTTTCCACCTTTGATCTAGCCTCTGTTACTGAGTCCTAGCTAGGTTACAATTCACTGAGTACTTAACCACAAGGAAAGGTCTCCATCATCCAGGGATGATGTATTCCCTTTCTAATTGCCTTAGGTAATAGGACTTTGTCTAGCACACGTGCCATATTCTACAGCCCACCTCCACCTGGGCAGCCTTTAAAGGAGGTCATATTGTGTCCCCAAAAGAATGGTGGCAAATTCAAGAGAGGATTGGGATCATCACTTCTCTAGATCTTACGTTGGTAAGCCAAAGGAAGACTTTTTTTTGCACATGACTAGGTGTGGACAGGCACGCTGTGATTTCTATCTATCTATCTATCTATCTATCATCTATCTAGCTATCATTTATCTATCTATCTATCTATCTATCTATCTATCTATCTATCTATCTATCTATCTATATTAGCAAGCACTGTTCTAACAGATGCTGTGACAATGATGTATTCTATACAATAGAGTCATCTGTGTGATCCCTATCCTTTCTCAACCTGGCACCTTGAATGGATCTTGCACAAGCCTATTTTCCATTTCTGGCCGGGTAACAACCACTCTTTTTTATGAAGAACTCTATCTTGTTTCATGGCATACAGCTGGAGAGGGGAACCAAGACTTTATCATGCCTTTGTATGGTACCAAGTAGGAGCAATTAGCCTCTTGCCCTTTCCCTCTATAAACACAATTAACAAAACACAAAGGGACTGGGCAGAAGGGAAGGTGGCAGTGTACAAACGGGATGCTGCATTTACTTGCTAATTCACCTTTGAATCCAGCAAGCTGAGAAAGTCCATTCTAATACTAAAGACCTTTAGACCCCCAAGTCCATTCTGCTTCAGTTAATCCAGACCCATTATTTACAAAGAAGATCCTGAGGTTCAGAGGGTGGAAACTTCCCCCAAAGTCCCAGAAAACTGATTGGAGTGAGGTTCACTAATTAGTCCTCAGTTGTGGTCCAGTGCTTTCCTAGAAGATGTTTCAAACTTATCCCATGTCCCTAAACCGTGTTAATCACTTTGCTGGGTTTTTATATCATTGTTAAGGATGGACTTAAAGTCATGTACTAATAACTATAGGGGAGTATTAACAACTTAACCATTTTTTAAAAAAGCACACTAGCTTGGATTTTCTTTGCTGGTCTCTGTAGGGGCAGTGCCACCCAAGATGGTTGTATTAGAATCACTTTGATTTATTTGATTTCCCAAACGCAGATATGTTAATTATTTAACTAAAGAAAATGAAATCCGTGACTCCTAGATGATGACCAGCCTAAGAATTGTCTTGCTCTTAGGTATGCTTTCCAAATACACATTATCTCCATATCACCACCCATCTGCACTTAGGATTCATAATCACTTGAGAAAAAACAAACACAATGCCTGTCCTCCGACCACTTCGTCTCAACTGACTTGACAATGCATTCTGCTGAACTTAGTTTCCCACAGTGACTCATCAGGAGACAAATGATTTCACACTTTCATTTCCCTAAGCAGCGTGGGCGGAAAGGGAGAGAAAACAAACCCAGCTTAGGTAGAGGGCATGTTTGGTGTCCCATCAAGGGGCACAATGTGTAATTTCAGTCTTCATTCTAATTCGTATGCCTCCTTCAGTTCCCTTAGGATGTCCACACTTTTCTCTGGAAGTGCTGAGTTGGACATCTCACACAGTTGACAATATTCTAGAACAGCTGCCTCATCCTGCCGACCGACAGTACACCCTTCCATAGCAAGGAGGCAGAAAGGATGCCTACAAATGGCTGCTCATACTGGAGGGGAGTCAGCTACCTGGGAATTTCTTCACTGAATGAAGTGAAAGGAAGGAAGGAAAGAGTAAATAATCTTCTAAAAGGCCTTGGTTCTTAAGTACAGAATTGGGCTCTTCTATTTCACGTAGACCCGGTCTGCAGTTTTGATTGACAGTTCCTAAACCATTGACTTGGAGACATAAATCTTCAGTCCCAACATCCCTGTCATCACTGAGTAGAGTCAGGTGACCTTGACTAGATGAAGCAGAGAATGGAGGCAACTTTCAGACATCTGATCACACACACACCAAACAAACAAACAAACAAACAACCCTTCAGTTTGAAATAACCAGAAAGGGCTCACTTTTCACCTATCTCTAGAAGCCAAAGTCTGGCCAAAGCTTTGCCTTTCCAACCTCCTAAGGGGAAATAAAGCCCATGGACTCAGCACAGACATATCTTTGAATTTTATGTTTAGTTGGTAGTTTCCAGGTCACAGACCCCATTCTTACTCAGGAAACACATTCAGGAGTTCTTTTGAACCCTTAGCTATAGCAGAAAATCGGCCTAAACCACTTTAGTCTCCATCTGGTACTCTTTACTTAGAATAGTTGGGGTGTTTTGGAACACAGGCCAGCGTGGCTTTGTATTGAGAATGACAGGGGAAGCCGAAAGCATCCATGAATCATGGAGGCCACTCATAATCTCCAGCTCTATGTACAGTTGAGTAGCTCAACTTCTGATAATGGAGTCTTCTTCACTCAGGAGCAGGTGGACAGCAGTGAGAACACAGATGTGCCCTCAGAGTGAAGAGTGCTAGGAGAGAGGTAGACTTGAAAATCAGAGCTTCCAGCCCAGGAAAAGAGAAGGTGAATATGAAAAACCTTCCAAGATCAAAGTGACAGCAGGCTGTTAATTGTGGTATCTTTGTTAGATATGGAAAACAGGCCAAGTGAACTGGGCTGTGTCCTCAAAAGCAAGGGGTTCTTTCAAGTCATGACATATCTATCCTCTCCTGTTATCTACCTACAACCATCTTCTGCCAGTCGCCAGCCAGGCCCGAGCTCAAAGCCTGGTAGGTTTGGAATGTGTGGCGGGCATGCCTCAACAGAACTACTGACATCGCCAAGTGCAGTTTATGCTTGCCTTTACAAAGGCTTCCAGCCAACCACACAAATAGTAAATGTATCCACTAAACTGCTGTGAAAGCCACATGCACACGTGGCACAAAAGGGAGAGATACTCAGTAGATTCCTTAAAAGTCCGCACATGTTTGGAACCTCTGGCTCACCTGGAGAGTACAACATAACAGAAAATCTTCTCTTTAAACTGCCTTAGAATCACATATCTAGTTTTAAGATCATATTAGGAAAAAAATCACTGGCCATATTTAGGTATCTAAGGACACAGGGTAGCAGACTTGAAAACTTGAACCAAAAGAACTACTTAGATCAGGTAAACTTCCATAAAGGGACAAAGTGCAAATCTGTGGCTTTGGGGCTATGTTAGTCTCTGCCAGAAACATAACACTATGGTTTAAGAAGAAAACAGCCTGCAGAGAAACATGTAAATGGCTAGCATGGCCATGGGCCCCTTAAATCTTTATTTATGGACACTGAAATTTGAAGTTCACATCATTTCCGTATGGTATAAAATATAACTGCTTCTTCTTTTTTATTTTTTTTTAATTTTTCAACCTGTTACCTGTAGGCCATAGAGAACAAGTAACTGGCTAGATTTGACCATCCCTGACAATAGACAGGCAAAATACAAACATTGCCACTCTCAGTTACAATTATGGAGGCCAGGGAAAGACAGCACAGGAAGAATGGGACAGTATGGTAGAGCTGAATCCACCACACTTTAAAGTTTTCTGTAAGCTGTTTTAACATCTAAGAACCTGGCTGGCTGGTGAAAGACAAATGCTCTCTAGGCTGGATAGGCCTTTCATAAGCTACCCAACTAATGTTTAGTGTGTCCCACTGGTTCTCACCATCATCTAACTCCCAGATAGCATTTCTCCTGTCTTCATCTTTGCAGGGCACCTAAGGGCCATGCCAGGCCCCAAGAATTAGTGATTAACATTTCCCTTGCCATGTCTTTCCTAAAGAAGCCTCCCTAGAGGGCAGGGCCTCTGTTTCTATTCCACATCTGCCTCCTGTACCTCTTGATTCCCTAGTCTGGTCCTCACAGGCATGTCCTGTCCTCTTCTCTGAAGAAATGTAAGATCTCTTTCACTGGCTGGCTCTCTGTGTCATTACTCAGTCACTTCTACTAACATAAATCTTCAGGTACAAATGAGACAAGGAAGCCTGGAGCCTAAGCTGGATCCAGGGCCTCGGCATCACATGGGTCCCACTCCAGTCCTGCAGGTTGAAAATCTTCAGGGAAACAAGACTCCCCAAGCTATCTGCAAGGTTTCAAAAGCTTGAAGACCACTCCTTCAGGAGAGCACACATTTTGAACCTGTCAAATGACCTATACAGCCACAATTCCATCCACAAAGCAAAGAAAGACACCACAACTCTTGGCTGCAGAGTGTAAAATGTATTGACGTTGTAAAGGGACGACTTGGAGACAGTTCAGGCCTGTTGAGACAATGCACGCTGAGGACATGCTGATTCTCAAAACAGCGTCAGAAAGGTTAATGAACATGTCTGGGGTTGGAACTTGGCATTGTGCATTTTCATTAGCTGGGCTCACTACGCTAAAGCTTCTCCTAGAGTATACACAATCACTGCTTGCCGAGCAACTATGGACCTATTTAGATGTTAACCAGGTGAACTAGTTCACAGTTAGATTGATCAGAGTTAACAGCAACCTGGTTTTCATTGGTTCTGTTCACTGCTAGAGGGGAGGAGGTAACATTTCCAATTTACTCCTTGTTTACATGTTTAGTCACCAACAGACTCCTGAAAATAATGAAAAGTAAGTTAGTTAAAAACAATTGTGGTTATGTCACGGATTTCCCCGCCCCCCAGACCCTTAACATCAGATCATTTACATTTACAGGGATGGGATGGGGCTTTATGGAAAACTAAGTAACATCAAAAACAAAAACTACTGAAAAATACATCCACAGAACACAGTGGTCAGTTGTAAACAGCTCAGAAGGGCAAAGAAAACACCATCTTTCCAGCAGGATGGACAGTCCAACAGGGCCAAACTCAGCTTTGTTTTTTCCTAGAGGCTATTTTCCTACCACAGTGTTGCACTTCATTATTATATTAAATAACTTATATGGGCAAGGAGGAGTGTGCTAACCAGCAGCCAACTCAAAAACTCGGAGGAAGAGGGAGGAGAGATGTTTACAACGCTGTACACGCTAAAGGGAAGAAGGCCCACAGCAGACTCCCCTGTGTCTTCGCCCTCAATGGAATCCTGCTCAAGCAGAGGTCTGGGATCCAAACTGGGGAGCGGGGGCGGCTTGGGCACTGGGGGAAGGGGTGTTTCCCCTCCATCCTCTCCCTTTTTCATTTAAATTAATAATAATAAAAAATAACCATGGGCTCTCATATAGCCAGCACCATTAGCAGCAAATATTCAAGCAAATTAAAAAAAAAACCCACACACACAAAAGAAAACTCCATCCAGGTGCAGATCTGTGATTCACTGGAAAATCCAGGAGATGAATCATGTGCAGAGCCGGGACTTTTAGAGGCTTCTTTCTCAAGTGTCTTCAGTGAACATTTCAGTCTCAAAAATCCGAGTCCATCTGTCGGCTCTAGGAAATGAGTTTTCCATCTGCTCTGCAGTTGGGCTTGCTTGCAGGGTCTGCACGATTGTTCCTAGTACTAGATTCCAGAACACAAAGGCCAGGCCCTCCAGGGTCTGTTTGATGCAGCAGCAGCAGCAGCAACAGCAGCAGCAGCAGCAGCAACAGCAACAGCAACAGCAGCAGCAGCAGCAACAGCAGCAGCAGCAGCAGCAGCAACAGCAGCAGCAGCAGCAGCAACAGTCTCCATATGTTAAACTCTGCCCAACAGGCTGGATCTGTAAGGCAGAAGGCAGAGGACCACTTGTATCAGCTCAGATTGCTTGTTTAGTGCTGGTCTCTCCTATACTTTAAATGTATTTTTACATAGTTGAAATGATGGGGTGGAAATCAAGGACTGGAGCCTTAGCAGTCCTGAAGGTAAACTGCTAAACCCTTCAACAGCTGTTAATGGAGACAGCCAAAGCACTGCTTATAGCAAATCTCTATCTTGAGTGGTTTATATTAAAAACAAAAAGTGAACACCATTAATGACAACCAACTTTGATACATGTGTGACATGTGCATGATACCATACAGGTTTGTGTCTTAGATATGGCTTCAGTTGCTGTGATAAAACACAATGATCAAAGCAACTTGGGAGGAAAGGATGTATTTGCCTGACACTTCCACATTACAGGCCATCATCAAAGGCAAGCACCTGGAGGTCAGACTTTGATCCAGAGGCAGCAGAGGAGTGCAGCTTACTGGCTTACTCCTCACGGCTTGCCCAGCCTACTTTCTTATAGCACTCAGGACCACCAGCCCAGAACTGGCTCTGGCCACAATGGGCTGGGCCCTTTCATGTCAATCATCAATCAAGAAAACTCATCACAGGCCAATCAGGTGGGGGCATTTTCTCAATTAGGTTTCCTCTTCCAAAATGATTCTAGTTTGTGTCGTTGACATAAAACTTGCCAGCACAGTTTACTTAGTAGGTAAAGGCAACTTCCACAATATGACCGCTGAAGGAAAACCATGGGTGATAAGGAAGGTGTTTGTCCTCAGATGTGAACTAACATCTGCACTGATGTGTCTGAATCTAGAAATAGCACGAAGAGCGTCTATGGCCAAGCAGTTCACTGCTTCAAAGCCAATGCATAGACAAGTTTCCAGGCAGGAACTGTCATTCTAGAGAGTTTACTGACATGGTTTTATAAGAGCTCAATTTCTCACTTTTATCCTTTCTATGACTGCTAGGCTTTGGCTAGCACCTACATTGTCCCAACATCATTCAATCGTAGTATAGGAACATGGGCTGAGGAGTCATGGAGTCCAAGTGTCTAGGGTAGGAGCAGCCATGGGGCATGCCCTTCTGCTCACTCTCAGGGGGACTACTAGCAACGGTGAAAGAGGCATGCGCGCACACACACACACACACACACACACACACACACACACTCACACTGCTGTGGCATGTTCTGTATGTTAAATGTGTTTCTCTGATTGGTTAATAAATAAAACACTGATTGGCCAGTAGCCAGGCAGGAAGTATAGGTGGGACAAGCAGAGAACAGAATTCTGGGAAGTGGAAGGCTGAGGAAGAGAGACGCTGCCAGCCACCATGATGAGAAGCAGATGTTAAGATACCGGTAAACCACAAGCCACGTGGCAACTTATGGATTAATAGAAATGGGTTGATTTAAGTTATAAGAACAGTTAGCAAGAAGCCTGCCATGGCCATACAGTTTGTAAGCAATAAAAGTCTCTGTGTGTTTACTCCATTGGGTCTGAGCGGCTGCAGGACTGGCGGGTAAGAGAGATTTGTCCTCACTGTGGGCCAGGCAGGAAAACTCTAGCTACAACACACACTATACTAAACACCGTGTGGCTGGAGACAAGAGAGCTAAGAGCATCTGAGGAGTATGCCTTCAGGAGCAGTTTCTGCCTAGGGAAGAGGCAGGGGAGGAATGCATGACTACAGTTCTGAGAAAGACAGAGCACATGGCTTAGACATGAGAAGGAAACTGTTCCTTAGGCCACAGAGACTCTGAACTGAAGAGATGACTCTGCCAACTTGAACAGGTAGGCAGGGCCCTCCCACACAAGGCACACATATGGCTCTCAAGGTGGAACTGGCATTTCCTTGAGACTTGTCTGATGAGAAGCACTGAGACTCACCTTAAAGACTTCCATCTGTCCTTCTCTATATTATTTTCAGGTCCTTCACTCGCATAGGAAGCCAAGTAGAGAGCTACAACCAACCAAAGGAAAGAATAGGTTATGATGGACACCTTCTCCTGATGCCTTCATCCCCATTGCTAGACGACCTGCTCGACTTGAACCTAACCTCCAGTACACCCTTCAGATACACTGGATTAGGAGTCATGAAAAACACAGAACCCCACTTTGCTTCTGATTGTCCACCTCAACAAAACCCCAGGGCTCTAAACTGAAAATGCACTTAATTAAGCAAGAATTTATGAGGCAAAAAGCTTTCAAAAATGCAAACCATACAGTGCTGTCGAACACTTAGACTGATAGTCTTTACAAAGACTTTCCTGTGACCCCTAGAACTTTAATAAAAATCATGTGTAGGTTGTTTAAATCAGAAAGAAAATCATCTCAAAATTGTAAAAAGTTGTTGTCAATCTTATTTACAGAGATGAAAACAATCAAGTCTCCTCACCCCCTGAAACAGGCAATATGAATTCAAAATGATGGTTGGGCAGACAGCATCAACACACCATGAGGATATAGTAATTCACAGAGTAAGTTCCCAGGTCTTCTACAGACTCTACTGGTGAATCTTCCTATGCAGAATCAATCATGTTTCTGTCTCTATTGCCCAAGGCTTTAACAGGTCAAGACTTTCCACAACATCCTGAAATATTCTTCAATAGCTCTCCTTTCACATGCATCGCTTTGCAGAACAGGCATTGGGAAGGATGTTTAAATGTACTACGTTTAGCTGATTAAAACATTTTAGTGGTCAATCATGACACTTTCCACGAAACAGAAAGAAAAAGGTGGATCAGCTCAGAAGCCTGGCTTAATACATTAGAGGCAACCGAGTCCAGGCATTTAGACACAGGATTTGGGGGTATGCAGGGCAGGTACGAGCTAAAGGCCTCACCGTCTTCACTGAACCCGGGCACTGAGAGCAGGTACTGTAAGACCTTACGGTCCTGCTGGAACTGACACTGCATCTGTTTCCACATCATAAACTCACTCACTTGTTTGGCCAGTTCCCAAAATTTCTGAAAGATAATTAAAGAATTTTAAGGGCAAGTGTCAAGCATTATGGGCTGGCAAGACACAATGCCATTTGAAATGCACCCGGTTTGGGAACTTTGGAATCATCTTCTCTTCTTCACTAAGCATAGTATTTGCTGGCTAGGGAAGGTAAGATTTACTCGCATTCCCTCAAGTGACAGTGCCAATGGGGGTGGCATGGCTACTACATTACTTGGTGGTGTTCATACCTTCCAGGCAGAAGGGGAATACAAGTCTGTTGCCAGCTGTGAATCGAATCTGCCTTGCTTCTGGCTGGGGCACTGAGAAGTCCAATACCACTCCTATGCTCTGGCTTCATGTTAATTTTTTAGATTTCTTACTATGTATAACTATGAAAACAATCAAGTCTCCTCACCCCCTGAAACAGGCAATATAAATTCAAAATGATGGTTGGGCAGACACCATCAACACACCATGAGGATACAATAATTCACAGAGTAAGTGTATAATACTGGCTTCCCTGAAATTCACTATGAAGACCAGACTGGCCTCAAACTTGTGGTAATCCTTTTGCCTCTGTCTCACAAATGCTGAGATTATAGGCCTGGGCCACCATGCCCAATTCCTACTCTAGATATCCGTCCCCTATTTCATTACTCTCACCTCAAAGTTAACGTGACCATTTGGAAGATGGTTGGCACAGCCCTCATTGAGGAAATAAATATCTGTGATTAAGAGACAGAAGAATGGTATCACAATCTAGAAAAAAAAGATTCAGGGTTGTCTGGATAAACAAAACTTTAACCTTTTGTTACAGATATAAGTGATTAACAAAGTTAACTTGGATTACGAGGAAGGCCACAATGAATGCGGGTACACTGTTCTATACACTCTGCACTACAGCACTTTCTACCTTACACAGCTCAGCTCAAGATGCCAACGTCATCAGTACCCAAGCACAGGAGGAACTAGCACTATTGGCAAGTGGATGGCTGGACGGATATTCTCAGTACAGTTTTTCCTATTCTCTTCAATGTTTAACTGGATAAAATTTAAAGCTTCATGCCAAAACTAAAGTATATATATATGAACTCTATTTATTTAGCTACCCCTCATTACAGCAAAGTCTTCAAGGCACATGTCCCATCTCCTTGCTGTGCTCCATATCATTCCGTCATCAGTTAGACATCTACATTTTAGTTGTACTTTCTCGTTCTTGTTTTGTTGTTTTATATTTTATCCTTGAAGCCATTGCTCAAGATAATGTGATGGCTGAAGGTTTTAAGCAATGGCTGCTACAGTTTCCCATGGAAGAAACCTGGCTGTGTGAGAGAACAAGTCAGTGTCTGCTGTCTGGGAAACGTCCCTTGGAGGGACCTGGCACCGTCTGTTGCAAGACAGATGGGCCACAAGTGAGAGAGGGATAGAAATAAGTGAATGAAAATTAAAGACTGTTTAAAACAGAACGCGTCTCTAATGACACCTTGATGCCTTGGCTTGAGGAGGTGGTACCTGACTGGTACCTAGAGTAGCACTCTTTAAAAGTACCCTGAGTCTGACCATGCCCATCACCGAGATCAAAGTTCAGATACAATCATTTTAATCCCCCCCAATGCAACATATTTGAATCAAAAGGTTCTGCAATGTAAATAATGCATCAGATTATCTGGGAAATTCTGAAAGCCCCAAGATCAGGACTTTGAAGTCTCTTAAGCTCATGACTCATAAATGTGAAAACAAAAGTTTTGGCTCACGAACAAACAGTAAGCATCAATTCACTTCTAGAGAGAAATTCTGATTTTTCCCCCCTGAAGTCATTTTCAAAAGGTCAAAACACCTTACAAATTTCCATTTCATTGATCTCTGAGAATCATCAAATTTACCATCAGCTCCACTCGTACCCCGACTATCTTTTCTTTGCTCTTGTCTGTGAAGCCCTGAAGCAGAATTAGCCAAGTGTGTGTACCTCCTGCCCTCTCTGATGTTATGGGCTAGCCCTGAACAGTGATAGAACTAAGAACAAGACAAATTTGAACACCACCTCTTCCCAGGAAGACCTACGGCTGGGAAGCACTGTGCTATGGCCTCCCTCAGACATCAGGTTAAAAAACTGACTCTACAGCTGGCTAGGAGTAAAGGCTAGGGTTTTGGGAGGATGTAAGGTTTTGTTTGTGGGTTTTGTTTTGTTTTAATGTATGTGTTGTTATTTTGGGTATGGCCTAGGAGATACATACCTTACATTTTTAAGGGGCCTGAAGGGGGCATCACAATAATAACTTCAGGGTGCATGAAAAATCACGTGAAACCGGAGAGTTTCCCCGGAGCACGGCCATGCTCATTCATCTAGACACTGGCTGGGTCTGCTTTCTGCTCCCATCCAAGCTGAGTGTGCACTCAGAAGGCAATAAACACATATCATCCAGTGACAGCCCCTGGGGAAAGGGAGACACAATGAAAATCAAGAGGTAGTAGTTTACAGTGCACCAGCTTTTAAGTAAGAAGGGTCTATGCTGTTCCAGTCATTGGGGCTGGGCTGTGAGCCTCCTTTTCTGGCTCGTGTTGGTACCCAGACTAACTTCTCAGTTCCTGTCATGGCCTATGAACTGTGGGAGGCAGAATGGTTCCTTCTGTGACTTTTGCACTCAGGGTCCCTACGAGGTTCTCTACTACTACCTGAGTCCTTCTCCCAGGAACACGGCCATACTGCCAGCCTCACTTGGGGCCCTTGACTGCTCTGTTTCTCATGCCCATGAACCTCAGACTTCATCTCCTCACTCACTCTTGAGAGTCCCATCAGCTTTGTCCAATGAATTGGACACTGAAGAGGAGCAGAAAATAGCAACTCCAGACTGTTGTGAGATAAATAAAGAGAATAAGTCTTGTTTTTATTAGGTCTTGCCAATATCATTAGTGGGAGAGATTTTCAAGAAGCCATATATAAACTATTGTATATATGGTGGGGTCACTTTTTCCTGGCTGGCCCTCAAATTTACTATGTAGCCAAGGATAACCTCAAACTTCTCTAATTCTCCTGAGTGCTGGGGTATCAGTCATGCACACCCATGTGGTTTTTATGTAGTGCTTGGGACTGAACTCCACTGTTTTTGGCAATCCTAGGCAAAGACTCTGTAGTTAGAGTTTTCCTGCCTGGCCCACAGTCAGGACAAATCTCTCTTACCCGCCAGTCCCACAGTCGCTCAGACCCAACCAAGAAAGCACAAAGAAACTTACATTGTTTACAAACTGTATGGCCGTGGCAGGCTGCTTGTTATCTACCTTTTCTATCTTAATTAACCCATTTCTGTTAGTCTATACTTTGCCACATGGCATGTGGCTTACCAGTGTCTTTACATGTTGCTTCTCATGACAGCGGCTGCCGGTGTCTCTCCAGCCTTCTACATCCCAGAATTCTCTACTCTCTTGTCCCGCCTATACTTCCTGCCTGGCCACTGGCCAATCAGAACTTTATTTACACAGAGCGATATCCACAGCACTTCCCCTTTTCTTTTTTTTTTTTAAGGAAGGTTTTAACTTTTACATAGTAAAATTACATATAACAAAACAATTATCAAGCAAGAATTACAGTTACAATATTAAAGAAGATATCCTATCTATCTTATATTTGTGAGTCTAAGGTTTTATATCTAACTTATCTTGTATCATAACTGAGGAAATTATAACTATCTAGTCTTCAACCACATCAAAGACATCAGAAGGATATAATATTACCTGAGAACTGGGAGAAGGATGCAAGCAACTTTCGGGAGTCTTGCAGGGTAGACAGAGACAGCTGGCAGCCTGAACAGTCACCTAATATTCCTTTGTAATGTTGGGGCATTTGTCTTCAGCCCACAGGGCTAGAGTCTCTCGGTCTCTTCTCTCAGTGTCCTGTAGAATGTCTGTCAGTTTCCTCTGTGAAGCAGGAGCCTGAGGACCATTTTGTCAAGCAAAGTTCAGTGGTCACCTTTCTATGGGTCCTGCATGTCCAATTGATCGAGCAGTCCAGGCAAGAACAGTTTCTTGCCCAAATGGCTATTTTTGCCAAGGTGAAGATAAACTCCATATGAAGTGTCTTCAATGCCCATCCTCCTCTCTGAAGTAAATCGGTGCTGCCAGGAACAGACATGTCTCACTGTCCAGAAAGTCTAAATTTTAAAAATATTTTAAATGCCATATTCTGAAGGTCTTTGAAGTATTTGAAGATTACCTCTCTATCTGAAATATCTCTATGTATACCCAGAAGACTTAACTAACATGGCTATGAGTATGATTATCACAGCTGATTAATTATTAATCTATTTTTAATTATCCATTACAATTTTAAATAAGCTATACAAACACAATATCTTAAACACGAGTAGAAATATATACATAGTATAACAAAATTAACTTTAACTTTGTATCAATAGACTAAAATCTATACCAATGTAAAACATTTTAAACAAGTTGTTGCTCTTTAGAAATAAGTTCCTTCCTTAATCTACACTTTCATCCTATTATATCTATATCATATCCCCTTTTCTTCTTTAGAAAGAGATCGCATTTATAATCAACCTGCTTTAAAGAAAAATATTGGTTTTTCTCTGTCCCACATCAGAGGGCTCTTCTGATTTGGGACACAAGAATCTCTTAACCTTTTCTTTTAGCAATATGTCTGGGTTTAGAGAAGGAGTGAGCCAATTCCATCTCCAAAGCCAGCTTGATAATTTTGGGAATGTGGGCGTAGTTTCTCTTACTACTTCCTGCTGGAGGGGGGCGCTGTATCTTATGGGGACACAAAGAAAATTTTAGGATTATGGAGTAGTCCATTAGGGTGAACCTCTGAGCCAGTTGCCTTGAAAACATTCTGGATGTCAGATCATCTGGGCCATGGTGTCATTGGAGACCTTTCAGGTGGTCTTGGCTGATCAAACCTGATGTATCTTAATCTGGAACAAATCCATAGCCTCTGGCTTTCTGTGGAAACAAAAGCAGAAACTCCTTTCCAAAGCAACATATCCTTATATCCAAATTTTGAAGTCAAGGTACCTTTAAAATTTACATACTTGTTTAACTCAACAGCTTTTACAGTCAAATCTTTTTCTGCAGTTAAAAATTCCAAAGACAAGACAAACCAGATTCTCTGTGTAATATCCATCTTTGTAAGACTGAAATGCCACTGTGGCTGCTGGCTCCACCCACCTCAGTTTCCCAACATGGCGGTGGTACAGTTTACCGCCAGCTCTGGGTCTGGAGCCATGTGTACCATCAACCATCAGAAGCAGTTCTATCAAAGCAGCGCATAGCCCAGAAATCTTTTTTTTTTTTTTTTAACTAGCAAAGGCTAAATCCACCACGCAGCAGAGTAAAGTGTCGCTTGTAGATTCCTCATTCCTGCCACACTGCAGGTTAGACGAACACGCCAGGAACCCGCCATAGAAGCTCAAAACAGCAGGCTGCCGCTAACTTGAGAGAGACAATTAGGAAGCTGTTTTTAGCTCTGTCTTAGAATCTTTTTTGTCAGGTTTTAGGTGGAAACTCTTGCCCCATGTTGGGCACCATTTGTAGTTAGAGTTTTCCTGCCTGGCCCACAGTCAGGACAAATCTCTCTTACCCGCCAGTCCCACAGTAGCTCAGACCCAACCAAGAAAGCACACAGAAACTTACTTTGTTTACAAACTGTATGGCCGTGGCAGGCTGCTTGTTATCTACCTTTTCTATCTTAAATTAACCCATTTCTGTTAGTCTATACTTTGCCACATGGCATGTGGCTTACCAGTGTCTTTACATGTTGCTTCTCATGACGGCGGCTGGCGGTGTCTCTCCAGCCTTCTACATCCCAGAATTCTCTACTCTCTTGTCCCGCCTATACTTCCTGCCTGGCCATTGGCCAATCAGAACTTTATTTACACAGAGCGATATCCACAGCAAGACTCTACCAACTGAGCTACATCATAAATTTCCCCTTTAAATGTATTCTGAATTCTAGGGCTGGAGAGATGGCTCATCAGTTAAGAGCACTGGCTACTCTTCTAGAGGTCCTGAGTTCAATTCTCAACAACTACATGGTAGCTCATAACATCTATAATGGGATCTGATGCCCTCTTCTGATATATAGGCATACATACATACATACAGAGCATTTATGTACATATACATAGATACACACACACACACACACACACACACACACACACACACACACACATATATATTACACACACACACATACACATTGTGAATTCATTTGGGTCTGGTAATCTCAGCTACGAGGGACGCTATGGCTGGAGGATTCCAAGATGAAGGCCTGCCTGGGATACCTGATGAAATTCTTTCTCAAAAACAAAACAGCCTGGGATATATTATAGTCCAATGGTAGAGTGCGTGCCTGGTAGGCATAAATATCTGGGTTCATCCCCTAGTAATGAAAAGTAAAATGCTCCTCGTGATTCAGACTCAGACTTTATACTTTAAGGTATTATCAGTTCCATGTCTAGAAACAGATGCACACAAGGAGGAGCAAGGTTACAGAAACAAACAGAACAGCAAAGGGATTGAAATCCACATAAAGCGTGAGGCATGGTTAAAAACTGAATAGAGCACTTAAGAACTCCTGTGTGGAAGAAAGATTTGATTTGCTTCATAATAGGTACCTGGAAATGTGCCACTCTGACCGCACAAACTTGAGATTTGAAAAAGATCAAAGACCATTACTCAAGATGTGCTGCCATGGGACGTTACTTTGCAATAAAAAAATCCTCCCTCAGCTCAAAATAAGGAAAGTAGTTTCATTTCTTAATAAAGGATAGATATGACCAGACATGTTTTTATTTCTTCTCTTCTGGGTCCAATTATGAGAAAACAAAACAGTGTACTTCTTCAAATGGTTGTAATTGTTCTTTTATCAGCTACAGGGTACAGTCCATTAATTTAAATTGAAATGGCTTTTAAAAGTAAAGCAGGCTGGGTGGCGGTGGCACACGCCTTTTATCTCAACACTCAGGAGGCAGAGCCAGGTTGATCTCTGTTGAGTTCGAGGCCAGACTGGTTTACAGAGAGAGATCCAGGACAGGCACCAAAGCTACACAGAGAAACCCTGTCTTGAAAAACCAAAAAGTAAAGCAGAAAGAATTTACTAAGGGATATAAAGTGTCAATAACTAAGTATGTTTTCTTTTTGGTGGCTAAAGACACAGCAGCAGCCCTCTAACAGACAGGACTCCACAGTATGCGTGCACACACCACACACACACACAACACACACACACACACACACACACACACACACCACCTCCACTGAGGGCCATGTGTAGTTAGATTTTCCTGCCTGACCCACAGTCAGGACAAATCTCTCTTACCCGCCAGTCCCACAGTCACTCAGACCCAACCAAGAAAGCACACAGAAACTTACATTGTTTATAAACTGTATGGCTGTGGCAGGCTTTTTGTATCTACTTTTTCTATCTTAAATTAACCCATTTCTGTTAGTCTATACTTTGCCACATGGCTTGTGGCTTACCAGTGTCTTTACATGTTGCATTTCATGGCGGTGGCAGGCAGTGTCTCTCCCCAGCCTTCTACTTCCCAGGATTCTCTTCTCTCTTGTCCTGCCTATACTTCCTGCCTGGCCACTGGCCAATCAGAACTTTATTTACACAGAGTGATATCCACAACAGCCATGTGGTGAGCCTGCTGTCCACCACAGGAAGATGTGTCATGGTCCCATATCCCGGAATCCTTCACTTCAGGATATTGGGGCCCTCCCACACATGTGCTCATCCTCAAGAACTCAACCCACTCCAGATTCGCTCTTTTCAGCAAAATATAAAACCTAACAAACAAAACTCTCAGGCAACTGGAAGTTTCTTCATTTAAAAGTCAAAATTAATACATTTACAGTGTTTCTCAGACATCCTCAGAGCTGGCATTTCAGTCGAAGTGAAAGAAGTGACATGTGTTTAAAAGGAGTTTGAAGCCTGATGATTCTTGAAGCCTGATGATTCTGTGGGGATGTGACTTAGAAGCCAGGGACTGTTTTAATCCTGTTTTCCCAAACTTGTTGAAAATACTGCTTAACATGGGGACAGAATTCAAATAGACGTAGCCTCCACTAAGAAATCAGCATTAGCTTCTCAAACAGTCTGCCCTTCCTCTGTGAGAAACAGACAGAAATTGGGCCAACAGAACCCTCAGAATCCAGAACTCCATAGATCCAGGGTGACGCTAATGAGTAGGGAACAGAGGACAGGATCATTCATGTCTCAGAAATTGCCCCTGTATTTTTCTTGCCACCTACATATCCAGTTAGTAACAGCGGGCCCTAATGCTATAGTAACTAACCTACTTTCTGAGAATGAATGACTTACTGTGGGAGGTAAGCTAATTCTTTTGAAAGAAAAGGTTACATGAAGTGAGCCACTTTATGCAGAACTTAAATGTCTTTTCCCCATTAAACCAAATTACTCTCTAATGCTATTAGTTACCATGTGACTTAATTTACTGTCTGAAATACAACTATGACATACTACAGAACACATCAAACATATAATAATGCAAGTAATATAGTAATGTACTAGAATCCTATGTCAAGTCACCTCTCTTTGTCCAGAGCTTGACTTTGCTTTCCCCTTCCTTGTGTGCCAAGGGATAAGGAAGTGTATAACTGTACTTCTCTTAGATCTGAGCTGGTAAAAACAGCCCCAGGAAGTAGTTTACACAATGTCAGTGTAAAACATGGCAAGTCTATAACAAGTGATATCACTTTTCACAGCATACCTTCTCCCTGCTACTGTGAGCAGTTAGGGACCTTTGCACTGCCCCTCGGAGAGCTGTTCTGTAGTTATAGAAATGGCTTGAAGGGTCCATCTGATGCTGTAGAAAGACAATATTATTAACTATTCATTTCTCTACTGTAGATGTTTACAAGTTCATGCCTTTAACCATAAATTCAAATTCAAACTCAAATTCATTAGAAGTATGATTTATCCATCTCTCTGTCTCTCTGTCTCTCTCTGTCTGTCTCTCTGTCTCTCTGTCTCTCTGTCTCTCTCTCTGTCTCTCTCTGTCTCTCTCACACACACACACACACACACACACACACACACACACACACACACAGAATTATGTGGGAAGGGCTGTTCAGGCTAACCAAATTTTCTCACAGTGGTGAATATTCTAAGGCAAGGAGGATACTGTACAGAAGTACATAAGGCAAACTGAAACTCATAATCCTCCTGCCTCAGCCTCCTGAATGCTGAGATCACAGCCATGCTCTCTCCACTCAACTCTAAAACATCACTTTCACATACCTCAAGAATGTCAAACTTCGCCATCTTCACTTTGGCCCAAGTTTTTTTTAGGCTCGAGACCGGGCTCATGTTCATACCAGCTTCCCATTTAAAATGCACATGCAAAGAAGAAAATCAAAATAGAGATGTAAGAAGTCATTCTTGTTTGGACTCCTAAGAAGTGTATGTTACTAAACATCAATAACTGAGTTCTGCAACTATTAGTAACAGCCTTGAGTTTTACAGCACTTCCCTGTGAACTTCCTCAGTTCAGAGGCAACATAGCTGTGAACAGGACTGAGCACATCTCTTGGGAAAAACACTAAACATTTTAGGGTATACATGCCATATGTGGGGCCACGGCACTGCCAGGCTGTATCACATGAGCCGCCATGGTAGGTACGTAAACAAATGGCTGGCGCTACAATCCATCAACACTTATATGTGCTGGAGTTTATGCTTCGTTTGGTTTTAGTTTGCTGAGGCAGGGCCTCATGTGGCTCAGAGTGGTTGGACTTGGCTTTGGAATCAAGGCTTGAATTTCAGAGCCTCCTCCTTCATCTCCTACATGTTAGGATGAAAGGCAGAAGACTCCTTAGCTGACTAGACGCTGAAGTTTGGAATTATTATATTCATATAATATAATGTAATTATATATAATTATATTCACATTAGAAATTCTTTTTTGTTCATTTTTCTCAATCACTTCAAAATATTAGATCTCTAGTTAGCTCATTGGTCATTAAATAAACAAAACAAGACAGTGGGTGACTGGGCCAGAGGTTGTCATTTGATGACCTATTTCCTGTTACCTAACAAGCCATCCATGCTTCGCATATCTTCTCATATGCCCACTAGACATTGCTACAAGAATAAGCTAAGTTCCAGGGTTGTGGAATTTTTCCAATGCCATCTGCCTGCCCCAGGAGCAGATACCATACTGATGCAACTCCATAGGCCATACTCATCCCAACATGCCACACCTCACCCCTCATGAGAACCTACAAATTACAGCATTTTCCACTGTAGTGGAAAAGGGGTCCACATGGACCTAAATGAGTACACATATCCATCATCATATTGACACCAATATTTCCAATATTTAGAGACTTCTAATTGAGGAAAAACATAGACACATACACAGATCATAAATGTACAATCAGATGAGTGTGATAGGTGTACAAGGTCATATATCTCCACTCCAATCGAGGTATGACAGGACATTGTATCATCCATAAAGCTCAGGATGCCTTTGATGACACCATCTGTATTCTTTGGACTCTGTTCCTCATGATTCCATTTCAGTACATTAGAACTGTTCTAGAAACTGCATTTCCCATCATGCCTCTTGGATGGTTTCCTAGGATCCCTTTCCTTAGAGCATTGCTACATGATGGGCTCCATTTCCCAGAATGCCTTTCCATTATTGGTCATGTATTCCAAACTACATTTCCCATCAGGACACTCGGGTCATTTCCCAGGATGCCCTTCCTTATAGCATCAGTGTTTTAGACTCCATTTCCCAGGATGCTTTTCTCTATAGCATCATGACATTTTTGGACTCCATTTCCCAGGTGCCCTTTCTCCCCAGGAGTTTCTTCAGCATGTGTCTAGGGTCCTCAGCAGGTGTAGGGTCTCATCAGGTGATCTGACCTTCTGCAGTGTTGTACTGCCTCAGCAGTGTGAGGGTGGAGGTCAGGGTCAAGAGGTCATGGTCAGGGGTTAGAGTTAATGGTCAGGGTCATTGGGTCAGAGTCATGGGGATAGGCTAGGTTAGAGTTATGTGTTAGGTTAGGTTAGAGATATAGGCTAGGGTTCCGTTCATTAGGTTTAAGGGTTATAGATTTTTAGGGTGAGAGTTAAGGGTTAGTGTTAGGGTCAGACTTTCATTTCAGAGGTTTGTTGTTAGGGTTAAGGGTTACAAGTTTTTAGAATGAGGAGTTTGTGTGTAGCATTAGTGTTAGGATTGGGTTAGGGTTATGGGTTAGGG
The DNA here is from genome assembly GCF_903995425.1 of Onychomys torridus. Classification (NCBI taxonomy): domain Eukaryota; kingdom Metazoa; phylum Chordata; class Mammalia; order Rodentia; family Cricetidae; genus Onychomys; species Onychomys torridus. The sequence continues at coordinate 62,719 of NW_023413838.1, read as the reverse complement.
GTCTTTTGGATTATTGCAGGGGGAGTTTGTGGTTAGGGTTAGGGTTAGATTTAGACTCTAGGCCAGGTTAGGGTTAGAGTATGGGAGTTTGTGGTCAGGGTTAGGGCTAGTGTTTGGGGTTACTAGTTAGATCCTGGGGCGACCTTTGCCCTCATCAGTTGTCCTGTTTCCTCCTCTCTAAGGTCAGAAGGAAACTTTCTGTTCCCTCTTCATACCATCAGTAGGCTTCCCATGATGCATTTCTCAATGACATCACTCAGGGTTATTGTTAGGGTAAGGTTAGGGTTAAGGTAGGGAACTTTGTGGTTAGGGTTAGGGTTATGGTCAGGTTAGGGTTAAGTAGGGGACTTTGTGGTTAGGGTTAGTATTAGCCTAAGGGTCAGGGTAGGGTTAGAGTAGGGTAGTTTGTTGTTATGGTTACTATTAGATTTAGGCTTAGGTTCAGGTTAGAGTTAGTGTAGGGAAGTTTGTGGATAGGATTAGGGTTAGTAGTTGGTGTGACTGGTTAGATCCAGTGGCGATCTTTGACTTCCTCAGGTGTCCTGCTTCCTCCTCTCCAAGTTTAGAAGGAAAATTCCTGTTCCCTCTTTCTACCAGTAGTAGGCTTCCCATGATGCATTTCTCTATGACATCACTACATGTGGACTACATTTCCCATGATGCCTTTCTCTGTCTACACTATATATCGACTACTTTTCAGACTGTTTCCTGGGATGCTTTGCCCAAAATGTCCTCCTTTCCTTGGTATGGCCTCCTGTTGGCAGTTTGTCCTCTTGTCCAAAATGTATCCTCCTGGGGTACTACATCTCCCATAATGCGTTTCTGTATGACATCATTACATATGGACTACATTTCCCCTAATGCATTTCTCTATGACATTATTGCATATGTACTCCATTTTATAGGATGCCTTGCTCTGTATTGCCTCCACCTGTTTTACTTAATCTCCCAGGATGCCTTTCTGTCTACCTTCGCATTGTCTTAGAAACTGCATTTCCTGGCTTGGCTCTCAAGTCTGTCGGAAACTTCCTCTTCCCCTTTTAGAGCACCAGTACGTGTTGTAATTTATTTCCCTTCATACATCTCAGGTCATTTCCCAAGATGCCTTTCATGACACAATCAGCATGGATAGGACTCCATTAACCACGGTTCCTTTTCAGTCCATGAATTTGGTACTGGAAACTGCATTTCCCATCATATCTCTTGGATGGCTTCCTATTTTGCTTTTCATTAAACCATCACTCTGTGTTAGAATTCATTTCCCATCATGCCTTTTTCTGCAATGATTGTCTGTTAAAAACTACATTTCCCATCATGCCTCTTGGGTCTTCTCCTAGGGTTTCTTCCCTTACAGCATCAATGTGTGTTGAACTACATTGCCCAGGATGCCTTTCTCTGTATTGGCTAGTGTATTCCAATCTACATTTCCCATCATACCTCTTGGGTCAGAAAGAAACTTCCTGTTCCCTCTTTATACCATCAGCATGTTTGGACTCCATTTCCAGGATGCCTTTCTCTGCCTTGTCTGTCAAATATAAACTACATTTCCCATCACTCCTCTCAGGTCTTCTCCCAGGATGTCTTTCCTTACAGCATCAGTATGTGTTGAACTACATTTCCCAGGATGCCTTTCTTTTTATGTCCAAAAAAATCAGCTGGAAGCATTTTTTGAGAGTAATGATGCTCCTATTCAGATCTGCCTGCTTTTGTTTTAATAATAAGTGAAATTCTGGGATATAAGGATTCTGTCCTTAATTACATCATTAGCCTGTGACAGCGTCCCAGCCTAAAAAGCAGGCAAGCCCTCTGTGTATCCCCTTCCCCATTTCTGTACTCTTCCCCCTCCACACGGTCCTTTCTCTCTTCTCTCCCTTCCTCTCTCTCTCCCTCTCTCTCATTCTTTCCCAATAAAGCTCTAAAAATGTAACTACGGTGCACTGACTCTTCCGTCCAGCACTCTCTTCCATTACCTCCGGCAGCCAGCCATGAGCCGCCTTAACCAACAGGGAGGGGCTTGGGTCTGTCTCAACTTGATATGCCAGACATTGTTGACACCTCATGGGAGGCCTTATCCTCTCAGATGAGTAGATGGCAGGTGCAGTGGGATAAAGTGGAGGATGAGCAGGAGGAGGGAAGAGAGGGTTAACTGGTTGATATGTAAAATAAAAAAACAAAAAAAATTAATGTAGAACTTCTGCTTATTGACACATGATAACTACTGGCTGTTGCATCTGTCAACTTGCCAAAATGGCTGACTACACAAAATTGTCAGACTCAGTAGTAAAAAAAAAAAATATCCAATTTAGAAAATAATTGAACAGACAAGTCAGCAGTGATGTAACAATTTAATGACCGACATGCAGGGCTTTATGGAGGGTCCAAGCTGTTGGTCCAGAAGCCTGAGCAACTGAGTTTCAACCCCCAGCACCTACATAAAGACAAATCCAGGAAAGGCATGGGACACTTAAAACTAGGCATGTAATAAGGGACAATAAAAAATCCTGAGAGCTGGTGATTTAGTGATACCCTGTCACAAAAGGAAGACACCCTCACTTGACAAGACAAGGGGCAGTGTGAGCAGCATGGCTTCAGGATATACCTGCAATGTATTAGCTTCTTGAACCCCTTGTTGCAAGCTTGGGAACCTAGTTGAGAGTGTTCTCCCTGTTCTTGAGATCTTACGGGTTTTCTTTTTTTAACGATTTAACATGTTCTGCCTGCATGTATGCCTACACACTGGAAGAGGGCACCAGATTTCATTATGGATGGCTGTGATTGCTGGGAATTGAAGTCAAGACCTCTGGAAGAGCAGTCAGTGTTGTTAACCAATGAACCATCTCTCCAGCCCCAGCCATCTCTCCAGACCTTGCTCTTGAGATCTTGGAGAAGGGAATGCATCAAACAAAGTTAGCATCAACAACAAGACCTCAGGTGGGCTGGAATCTTAAAATTTCCCACCTCTTTTACATGCTTGCACTCAGCCCCTCAAGAACTTGGAAGTGTGGGCTTGCACAAATTGGCAGGCAGGGCCACTTAGAGAAGATCTTCTGGTAGGTTGGCAGGTGTCCATGTTTCTACCATCCTGGACCAGCACATGCAAGGTGGCCAAGGTTCATATGAGTTCTCACAGGGACTGAGGATTCACAGAAGCCCAGAATGCATATGGGGTTTGTACTGGGGTCCTCAGGGCTCAAAACTAGGATGCAGACTGTGGCAGTGCAAACACCCATGTGGGCATGGTAGAGAGCCAGGATCTTCCTATGCTATGCTCATGTGGTTTTCTTTGTGCATTTTCAGCATGAGACTCAGTGGGTGTCTCTTGCAAGAAGTGCCTTATGTTCCCCACAAAACTCTCTGCCTGTTTTTCCTACTCTTCAAAGTAACTGGATTGGCCTGTGTTAGTCTTTTTGAAGAGCTAACACCACTTACTAAATTTCACGTATCTGGTACACATCCTTTGGTTTTATGTAGCTCTAACTATTCTGTCTTCTGTCCTGCATTTCTGTGCGTTTAACTAGCCTTATCCATGCATGCAAGATAAGTTTTCCACAATGGAGCCATCTTCCCTGTTATATAGACCAGGATGTTTTGTGGTCCCATCTGGAGCAGAAGTCGAAGTAACTGAATCGGTCTGCTGGGAAGGCTCTCATGTCCAATGGTAAATCACCATACAAAGCAAGATCAGCTAAAGAGATCAGATGGCTAAAACTGAACTGTTTTTGAGGAGATGAATATCTGAGCCACCTCCTTGACCGTAAGGAACACTTTGGAGTTTGCATTTATCAGAGAATTATGCCCAAAACTACCAAAGGAAATATAGAATATCTAAAGCCCTCTTATATACAAAAGACATCATAGGTTCTCTAACCCATTATGTAGTCTGGAAGCATCTAATATTTTTGTTTTTTCTACAGAGAAAGGAAGTATAAGGCTCACTTCATCTCAGTCCCTGTTGCTAAGTAGGAAAATTATTTAGACCCAATTGTAAGAGTGGACAAATGGGAGTGTCAGGTAAGACGAAAATAAAAAATATCAAAATCCTTGGGACAAAAGACAAAAGTCAGAGACAGCTTTTGTTCTAAGTTATGGGTCTGACATCTTATCTAAAAAGGAGAATGAGTGGGCTAGTAATAAAATCATGGAGTACTTGACACCTCCTATGAAAGAAAATCTATGAGGAACTCTTGAACAAAAGTGAATATTAGAATCTTCTTGGTCAATGGTAGGAAGAGCCACACTTCCCTGTTTCAAAAGTGATCATCAGTAGAGGGATATCCCATCATGGCTCATTAGCTTGAAATATTAATGCAGATGTTAGTAGTTCCATAAGTTGTCTTGAATCTGTGGGAGACTAACTAGCATTCAAAAGCTGTTTGTAACAGCATGCATGACTATTACTGGAAAGTTTGCCTCATCTGTACTGTGTTTTGATCTCAGATATGGGCATGAATGGGCTATACCTTTGCCAGATCTCATTATGGATGGTTGTGAGCCACCATGTGGGTGCTGGGAATTGAACTCAGGAGCTCTGGAAGAACAGTCAGTGCTCTTAACCTCTGAGCCATCTCTCCAGGCCCTGAGCATGAGACACTTAATCTCAGGGTCATGGGTTCGAGCCCCATGTTGGGTGCCAGATATTGGTGAAATTATTAAGGCCACTCCACATAGTTAAAAGGGAGGTTTATTTTGTGGGGTAACTTACAAATGAAGGGATAGGTTGCAGAATCTGTCAAAGGTATAGTGCAGTCCAGCAGTGTTCTCTGGAGAACTCTGCTTGGTCTACCTCCAGCGTCCAGGGTCCCAGAACCAAGAAAGAGCCCTCCTCTCGATCCTCGGTCTTCTGCTCCCTCCTCCACCCCGCCTTGTGGGTGTGACCATTACTGAAGCCTCAATGGGGGTTGGAACTTCCAGTCCAATGCTGGGATGGCTATCCACTACATACTAGTGAATGACAAATCAAAAAATCTAGAAAAGAGGAAGATTGGAAAATTTAGAGAAGGCCTCAGGAATACAGCACAGTACTCAGTACTCCTATGATCAGTGTTGGTCTAAGATATTTTGGTCAGCTGGTGATGTGCTCAATGACATTCTCCTTCTCCTTCTCCTTCTCCTTCTCCTTCTCCTTCTTCTTCTTCTTCTTCTTCTTCTTCTTATTATTATTATTATTATTATTATTATTATTAACATGACCAAATGCTTTTCAGGAGAGGATAAATCCACATGACATTTTAAAGTATTGAGAATTTGTGAGTCACAGTGCATAAGACAGTGTACTATTAAAATTGCATTACCTTGGTATTGACGGTGTTTGAAATTCTTTTTTTTTTTTTGAGCTGAGAATTGAACCCAGAGCCTTGTGCTTGCTAGGCAACCGTTCTACCACTGAGCTAAATCCCCAACCTAGTGTTTGAAATTTTTAACCCTTGGAACCCATGAGGACTATCTTCTGATAAATTATCCATGCAACCAGGTCACACACATGAATAGTTTAATTTGTTTTTAATTCAGGTACCTTTTTTTTTCAGGGAAGAAATTGCAATGGATCCAAAGAATAGAAAAATAAGGTGAAGGTCCAAGTTCCCTCAGTTCTTGGTGTGAAGACTCAATATACAGATAAAAGGATGTAGAGAGTTTTGGCCACAAGACATTGCAGAATGAAGATGGTTTGATTTAAATAGATTATGTGAAGCCTCCTTGCACAAAGTAGATCAGAAAAGGGCAAAGAATTCCCTCCTTCATGGTCTAGAGCACCAGCATGGAACCAATGGCTGGTAATGAGATCTCCATGAGCAAACAGGGACATGTGGGGGCCTCTGAGTCAGAGGTTTGCTTGCCTATACCATGGTGGTCTGATTGTGTAGTACCAACGCCTCCATGTGCTATGGAAACCTGTAACCATCAGTGTTTCATAGAGGAGAGACCTATGGGGACCACTATGCAAGAGGGAGATGAGTCAAACTCACATGCCTTGTAAGGCATTGTGTGAGAGTCCAGTCTATGGGTAGAGACCATGTCAGAGGTCCTTATGGCAACTGCAAAGACCCAAGGGTCCTGGGTGAAGAAAAACAAGGGTCACAGCCAAGTGTGTAGACCTAATGATGTGTAGAGCCCATCCTCTTTGTGTAGATGATGCATGGCCCCACCCATATAGCTGGAAGTTCCTTGTGTTTGTGGTGAAGATTGGGAAGTTCTAGAGACCAGGAGGAAGGTCCATGCATAAGATCAATGTCCATTTGTCAGATTAGTCAGGTGTGAGGGTCACCTGGCTTTTAATGAAGAGCTAAGGCTCTGTAGTTCAGAAGCTTGTTGGCCTAAACCATGGTGAACTTAAGGTAAAATATTGAGGCCTCCTTGTGGTTTGGGCTCTTTGTCTTAGTCTGCTTTTTGTAAAGGAGAAATTTATATCACATAGAAAGTCCCTGTGACAGCCCAAAAATGAAATTTCTAGAGACTTGAAGTAAAATAGAGTGTGGTCAATATCTGTTCATCAGATGTACAAGGTTTGAGTCCTCCATGGGCTAATGAGGCAGAGCTTGCATTTTGAGGGTCCGAGGTTGCCTGGACTGATCCATGATGATGCTCAGGTGGTGTTCTTAGGCATCCTTAAACTGAGGGTGCCTATTTCAGTCTGTTTTTCACAGTAGATAAAAATATCGGTGTTCCCACCTTTGCTAGAGGGAGACTTGAGATCAGCTGAATAAGAGGGCATTGGTGTGGTTGTCTAGTCTATAGGTATTGAAAGATTCAGAGGCCCTTGTAGAAAAGAACTCGACTCAGGTACCTATGTAGATGTGGAATTGTCCAGAGAAACTCACTGTTCAGTGGATGGTGCTAGGGCCTGTCCAACATAGGTGAACATTACCTGTGCACATGCCAAAGACTGTGTGATATGTTAGAGTCCCAAATGAAGGTAGAGTTAAATCATGGTCCCCTTCATCAGATAGATCAGGTATGAGGCCCCTCTGAGCTGTTAAGACAACGTTCTGGGTATGTGGTTAATAGGATTTCTGGCCTACCCCATGGTGATCAGGTTGGGATGTACTGAGGCTTTCTTGTGCTATAGGCACCTTATTCAATCTTCTTTTTTCTACAGTAGCAACTTAGGAGGATGCCTTTACTAAAGAGAGAATGTGAGAATTCATCTGTGTGGAAGGGCATAGCTATGAGAGTTGTGTCTGCAGAAATGAATAGTGTCAGAAGTCCTGGTCGGAAGTACAAAGGGCCAAGAGTACTGGGCAGAAGGAACAAAGGTCAATAAGACTCCAGGTAAGTGGAGAATTGGATGAAGTTCCTCCCTCAGGTGTGGATGATGACAGGTTACCTCCTGTATAGCTGGAAGTTCCTTATCCCTTTGGTGAATATTAGGGAAGTTCGAGAGACCTCCCCAAAAAGGTCATTTTCCAGTTTGTGAGATGAGCTATTTATGAGGCTTCCCATGCTGATGAGGGAGTCCCTAAGTCAGATGGCGGACTTAAAGAAGGGCCCTGGTTAGATGGATGAGCACTTGGCTCCCACTGTGTATATGTGCAATGTCTAATAGGCCCTGGAGAGGGTGGGGAAGGATCTTGAGACCCATGAGGTGCTGTGATCCTTTCCTTGGCCCCAGCCACAGAGGAACAGTGAGGCAACAGAGATTCCTTTCCAGGAGTGGAGGGCCAGATGTCCCCTGCTGTATGTGAAGAAGACTCTCCTTCTTGGAGATGTGTGTGGGGTTCAATAACTCTTCCTGTGACCCGTCCAGCAGGTCAGGTTATTCGAGGGTCTTGAGGAGGGAACCACCTGAAAGCCAATGGGGGCGAGAGGAGAAGGAGACCAAGCGCATAAAGAAAGACAGAGTCAGTCTGAGTCGCGTCAAGGTCTCGTTTATTGGCAGAATATTACAGCTTATAAGCAGGATTTCAGGCAGGGAGGGGGAGCAGGGAAAGGAGAGTGGAAAATTTTGAGAAGAAGCCAGGGTGGTCAGGGTGGGGGTGTTTTTGGTCCCAGGCTCTTGCAGCTAGCTGATTTACAGTTTATTCCAGGTGGCCTATCTAATTGTACATTCTTGTGGCTAGGCCAAGGACGCCCTGCTTTTGCAAGACTCCAAGAAGCAGAAAAACTCAAGACATAACAGTCCTGGGACAAACAGTCCTGGGTCAGTCTCCAACATTCATGTATGTCTGTCCTGCCCTTGAGTACCTGGGTCACCTTCTGAGTAAGCTTTTGTCACTCCTACATTGGAGCAGAGATCTACAACCCTGTCCCTGAGTTCAGAAGAGTCAGGAAACTTCTCTGCAGGCTTGGGAAGTTCAAGCGACCCAAAGGAAGAAAGAGTAAGGTCTCATTTACCTGAGATGTCGGGTGTGAGCTCTTCTTGAGTAGGGAATGTGGGGCCAGGATCATCTGGGAATGATCAGGGCTATTGTAGGCCATGCTGTTTTGAGGGAGGGGTTTTGAGGCCCCATTGCCCAGTAACTCTCTGTTTGGACTCCTCTCCTTAGCATTGTAACATATTGGCCCCAGAGTGCTAGAGGGAGACAGGATTGTGTCCTCTGCAGATGAAGGGATGGGTTGAAAGCCAAAGGGAGTCAGGTGCAGAGCGAAAGGGGTCCACAGCACCACCTGCAGGAGAGGCATCAGCCAGAGACCCTCCCTCATGAGTGGATGGTGCTAGGGCCCCTGCCCTATAAGTGGAAGTTCCCTGTGCCTGTTCTGAGGATGAGGGAAAGTCTAGATACCCAGACAAAGACAGCATAGTTTCAAGGTCCAATTCAGGAGATATGTGGTGTGTGTGGCCTCCCTCAGCTGCTAAGGCAGAGATGGGGCGTTGTGGGTCATAGTTTATCTGGCCTAAACTGTGGTAATCTCGTGGTGATGGACTGAGGCTTCCTTGCTCTGCAGGTGCCTGTTTCAGTCTGTTTCTCCTAGTGGAAGAATGCATGGGGCCCCCTTTAGCAGAAGCTGTAGATGTGAGCTCGGCTAACTGGGAGAGCATTGGTGTGAAAGTCCAGTTTGCAGTTATGGACAGTGTCCATGACCCTTCTTGGAACTGCAGAGGTCCAAGACTCTGGGCTGCAGAGGTCCAAGGGTCCACAGGCACCCATGTAGTCATGGCAGTGTCTGAAGGCCCTCTGTCAGGTGTGAATGTTGCTAGGGCACCTCCTATATAGTTGGATGTTCCCTGTGCCTTTGCCAAAAATAAGGGAAGTTCTGGAGACCTGAAGGAGGGACAAGTATGGTCAATGTCCCATATGTCAGGTGAGTCCAATGTAGGACCTCCCATGGCTGTTAAGGGGAAGCTGGGATCCTGTGGATCAGAGGTTTCTTGTCCCAAGCCATGGTGATCTGAAAGGCATGTTCTGAGGCCTTTTTGTGATGTTGGTAGCTCTTTCAGTTTATTTTTTTTTTTTGTAATTCTTATTTATGGGGCCCCCTTTTCCTGAAGGGAATTTGGTGAGTTCATCCCCATGTGATAAGCCTGTGAGGGACCTGTGTTTAGTACTGGACAATTGCTTGAACCCTTGTGAGTCCTGCAAATGTTCATCTGATCTGGGTTCACTCCCATTGTGGTCTCTAGGACCATTGTCCAATTTTGCAGGGACAAAGGCTGCTTCTGCATTCTTGCAAGAAACAGGATTCCCGTTGTCAACTTTCAAGCTTGGCAGCTTCATATCTGGTTTAAAGTTATTGGCCAGTTCCCTTTGAGTGTATCTGGAATACTGGTGATCCCCAATGGTAGAAGGAAATGGCTTAGATCCCTTTGGTTTTAATTGTGTAGATTTTGAACATCCCTGGACTGAGTTAGCTTTCCTAACTTTCCTTTCAGGACTAAAATATGTGTATGATCTCCTTGATAATTTGGAAAACAAACAAGGCCCTTTTCAGGAGAGGGGATATTTCTGCATTTGCCTTCCAGATAATTGGAAGATCTCTGCAACCCTTGGGCAGATGTGGTAGTGACCTTATCCCCTGAAATAGATATTGATGTTCTCAAAACCTGTTTGGTAGATGGGGCCGGTTTCTGAGATATTTGAGTAGATGGGGAATTTACCATTCCATGTTGATCAGAGAAAAATGATCCAGTTGGTACTGCATAATTTCCAGCAATCTTTGCTTTGGCATCCCCAGCATGAGATCCTGAAGACCTTGCTGCAAGTGCTGCAAGTCCACTGCAGAGTGGGCAGCAGTCCACACACTCTTCCAGCAGGAGAGACATATCCAGGCTCCTTCTCTCCTCTCTGATCTGGGCACAAAAGATGATGCAGGGCTTTTTCTGATGACTGGGTGGAAAGCAGATATCCTAGCATCCCTGCTCAGAGTGTTTCTCATGATCTCTGGGATCCCCAGTGCGAGTGGTTCTTCTCCTTTCTTATCCTGTCCCAGCTCCTTGGTGTGGTCCGAGGTCACCTGACTATCTGTAGTTCTCTCGGGGCCAATGTGATTGGACCAGCTCTCTCCACTACCAGAGTCAGGGGTTTTGACCCCCTTGCAATTCTTGCCAGGCTTCTGCTCCACATGTCTCTCTGCACCTCAACTTGGCTGAAGGTTGTAGCAGCCGCTGTTGAGGTGGCAGATCTTTGTGGGCTTTGTTAGTTGTCAAGGATTCCAGGCTTTTGGATGAAATGTCAACCTCTTCTTGTGCATCTCAGTACTGATAGGGGTCCTTGGTCTGAGAGGCCATGGTCTGTGGTCAAAGGGCCACAGCCAAGCAGAAGCCCCTAGACCTCTCTTCACAGAACTAGGCAGGTGGTTTGTAAGGCAGCTGAGCACAGAAAACTGATTTACCTCTGGCAAAGGGCGTTGAAGGATGATTCCCATGGCAACTGGCGGCAAGCAAAGGTTAAGAGCTAGTGTCCCAAGTGCACAGAACTCAAGTGGCAGTTGGCCTCGGGAAGTGAGCAAAGTTCTAGCTGTGCCTTCACAGTTCTCCTGCTGGAACATGGTGGTCGCAAGTGCTGCCTGACCTGGCTGTTTAAAGGGAGAGGCAGTGCATATAACCAAGCTCTGGGAATGAAGAGAAATACTATGGACTCTCCGTGTCACAGTCCAGCATACTAGCTAGTCTGGCACCCATTGATAGAGGCCATGACAAGTTGCTAATGTAAAGAATGCAAAGTGAACCAGGTGGGGCACACCTTTAGTTTCATCATTTAGCAGGCAGAGGTAGGTGGATATCTGAATTCAAGTCCAGACTGATCTGAAAAGAGAGGTCTAGGTAAGCCAGGATACACAGAGGATCTCAAAAATGAAATTAATAGTAATAAAATAATAATGTTAATTATGACAAAGTCTGCTTGGGATACTGTGCTCTCCCATGCCTCATGCAAAGGGTTGGCATTGCTGTGTAAAGGCTGTCCATGGGTGCTGGCCAAGGTTGCCCATGGATGCAGTGATTTAATTTCTCTAGGTCAAGTAAGTGTGATTATTGAAAGAAGCCTTCCTATGTTTAATTCAACCATGATATGAAAGTCACAATTTATCAAAACACACCATGATACAATAATCCTACTCACATGTTGGCTTTCCTGGGGTAAGTTTGATTGGGACGTAAGTTTATCATTTTATGGTAAAGATGATTACATGATGTTTACCTCACAGCTTCTTCATATGGCCAGTGTGTGGTGCTGTGTCCTTCTAAAATGAATAATGATAATGGACAATGAGCAACTGCAGCAGGACAAAAGCCTCACTTTTCAGAGCGTGCAGTTTGAATCATTCTACAGAACATGGACGTACCAGTTTCTCTATCTGAGAAGAGGACTCACAGTCAAACATGGTTCTTTGTAAAAACTGCAATAATAGTCTGAAAAACAAGGGGACAAAAGCTGTAATACAGTGCCACCATATAACTTTCAGAAGCATGGCATTTACTGAAAAAGACACCATGTTGTTCCCAGGAAAGACAGGCCATTCCCAAGAGAAACCCATGCACATCTCAAACTTGATTACTTCTGGATTACCTTTGAATGTGAGTTTGTTTAAATTCACATGTGCACCACACACTGTTTCCTCAAGGGCAAGACAGTCAAATGCAGGCTGTTGAATGGCTGGAGAGATGAGTCAATGGTTTGTGCACTGGCTTCTCCTCATGGAGACTTAGGCTTGAGGTTGGGGATCGTGATGCCTCCAGAGGTTGTTTTATTGTACAGGATTTCTGGGGTTTTTTTTGTTTTTCCGTGTGAAGTTGAGTATTATTCTTTCCAGGTCTGTGAAGAATTGTGTAAGTAATTTGATGGGGATTGCATTGAATCTGTAGATTGCTTTTGGTAAGATGCCATTTTTACTATGTTAATCCTGCCTATTCATGAGCATGGGAGATCTTTCCTTTTGACATCTTCTTCAATTTCTTTCTTCAGGGGCTTAAAGTTCTTGTCATACAGGTCCTTTGCTTGCTTAGTTAGAATTATCCCAAGATATTTTATATCATTTCTCATTTGTATATAGGAAGGCTACTTTTTCTTGAGTTAGCCTTGTATTCTGATACATTACTAAAGGTGTTTATAAGCTGTATGGGTTCTTTGGTCAAAATTTTGGGGTCACTTATGTATGTTATTATATCATCTGCAAATAGTGAAAGCTTGACTTCTTCCTTTCCAATTTGTATCCCTTTGATCTCCTTATGGCGTCTTATTGCTCTCGCTTTAACTTCAAGTACTATGTTGAATAAATAGGGAGAGAGCAGACAACCTTCTCTTGTTCCTGATTTTAGTGGAATTGCTTTGAGTTTTTCTCCATTTACTTTGGTGTTGGTTGTTGGCTTGCTGTATATTGCTTTTATTATGGTTATTATGGTTATTATGTTCCCTGTATTCCTGATCTCTCCAAGACCTTTATCATGAAGGGGTGTTGGATTTTGTCAAAGGCCTTTTAAGCATCTATTGAGATGATCATGTGTTTTTTTTTGTTTGAGTTTGTTTATATGGTGTATTACATTGACAGACTTTCATATGTTGAAGTACCCTTGCATCCCTGGGATGAAGCCTACTTGATCATGGTGGATAATTGTTTTGATGTGTTCTTGGAGTCTGTTTGCCAGTATTTTATTGAGTATTTTTGCAACAATATTCATGAGGAAGATTGGTCTGTAGTTCCCTTTCTCTGTTGCATCTTTGTTTGGCTTGGTAATCAGGGTAATTGTAGCTTCATAGAAGGAGTTTGGTAATGTTCCTTCTGCTTCTATTGTGTGGAACAATTTAAAGAGTATTGGTATTATCTCTTATTTGAAGATGTGGTAGAATTCTGCATTGAAACCATATGGTACTGTTTTTTTGTTTGTTTGTTTGTTTTGTTTTGTTGGGAGACTTCTAGTAACTGTTTGTACTTCCTTAGGGGGTTATTGGTCTATTTAAATAGTTTATCTGGTCTTGATTTAGCTTAGGTATGTTTTACCTATCCAGAAAATTATCCATTTCTTTTAGATTTTCCAGTTTTGTGGAGTAGAGGGTTTTGTAGTATGACCTGATGATTCTCTGGATTTCCTCCATGTTAGTTTTTATGTCTTCCTTTTCATTTCTGATTGTGCTGATTTGGATTCTCTCTCTCTCTGTCTTTTGGTTAGTTTGGATAAGGGCTTGCCTATCTTGTTGATTTTCTCAAAGACCCAACTCTTTGTTTCGTTGATTCTTAGTATTGTTCTCTTAGTTTCTATTTTATTAATTTTAGCTCTCAATTTGATTATTTCCTGGCCTCTATTCCTTATGTGACTTTGCTTCTTCTTGTTCTAGGGCTCTCAAGTGTGCTATTAAGTCACTAGTGTGAGATTTCTCTAACTTCTTTATGTGGGCACTTAGTAAGATGAATTTTCCTCTTGGCACTGCTTTCATGGTGTCCCATGAGTTTGAGTATGTGGTGTCCTCATTTTCATTGACATCTAAAAAGTCTTTAATTTTTTTCTTTATTTCTTCCTTTACCCATTGGTGATTCAGTTGAGCATCATTCAGTTTCCATGAGATTGTAGGTTTTATTTAGTTTTTGTTGCTGTTGAAATCTAACTTTAAGCCGTGGTGGTCTGATCAAACACAGGAGGTTACTCCAATTGTTTGGTATGTGTTGAGATTTGCTTTGTGGCCATGTATGTTGTAAATTTTAGAGAAGGTTTCATGGGGTGCATTTAGTGTTATGATTATGTTGGTGAGGGGACTTTCTGTCCTAATCCAATCTGTTTGGTGTTTTGTTTCCTGTATCTGTATAGGCATCAACTTCTTTATGTTAGGATCATTTTTCTCTGTTATCTGTTGAAGATAATTTCTGGTTTGAGCTGGGTTTGTTATCCTCTCTCTATTTCCATTCTTCTTGGATTTTTATCTTTTCATAGTATTCCAGATGTAATGGATTTTTTCACTTGGGAGAGTTGTAGATTTCACTGTTTAAGAATCTGTTTTAGGGGCTGGAGAGATGGCTCAGAGGTTAAGAGCATTGTTTGCTCTTCCAGAGGTCCTGAGTTCTAGTCCAGAACTCACATGGTGGCTCACAACCATCTGTAAGGACATCTGGTGCCCTCTTCTGTCATGTAGGCATACATGCAAGCAGAAGTATACATAATAAATATTTTTTAAAAAGAATCTTAATTATTCACAAAACATTTATTATATGTATTATAAAAACCATTTAACCATGGTCCTTTAAAGGGATCTAGGTGTCTTTTCCTTTTAATATGCAGGGACAGGAAAATAGTCTGATCATTTTTGGTGTCTTTGTCTGGTATGATTTTTCCTTGTTTATTATCCCTTATTATCTGCTCATGGTTAAACATCACCTGGAAAATTCCCAACACTCTGTTTCATACACCCTGATACAACTGATCACTCTTCAATTAATTCTCACACAAGATCCAAGAAGACCTATTTGTCTTATTTAGGCTTTCGATTGCTGCCAAGAGACACCATTGAAATGAATGATAAACAGTGCTGATGGTGGTGCTGGTTACCATGTGGAATGGTCAGGGTCATGACAGAACCCAGTATTAGTTTTAGAGTTTTATTAGGAGGAAGAGTGGTGGGGAAGGACCAGGCCTGGGAAAAAGCACATGCAGAGGGCAGAGAGAATGATGGTGGGGAAGAGAGAGAGAGCAGAGAAGAGAGAAAGGATGGGGTCTGCATCCGGCTTTTTAAGGGCTCCCAGTGAACATGCACAGGTGGGCTTATGGAGCTACACCACACATGTGCTGATGACGTGACCATGCCATGTGCACATAGTTGCCAGTGCACACTGATGACATAAGATGCAAGGTCTTTTGCTTAACTCCTGAACTAGTCATGTGTGTTCATGCAGCTGGAGTGAGAGCAGAATTCTAACAACCATGATCAAAAAACAAATTGGAAGAGCAGGGTTTACGTGGTTTACACTTCCACACCCCTGTTCATGTGCAGAGAATGTCAGGGCAGGATCTCACACTGGGCGGGATCTCACACAGGATCTCACAGAGGGCAGGATCTCTCACAGGGTGGAATCTCACACAAGACAGGATCTCACACAGAGTGGGATCTCACAGAAGGTGAGATTTCTCACAGGGTGGGACTTCACACAGATGGGATCACAAAGGAGAGGATCTCACACAGGGCAGGACTTGGAGACAGGACCTGATGCAGAGACCGTGGAGGAGGGCTCCTTACTGGATTGCTTCTCTTGGTTTGCTTATCCTGTTTTCCAGGGCTACTCAGCCAGGAATGGCTGTACCCACCATGGGCAGCACCCTTCCCTGTGGATGAATAAGTGAGAAAATGTCTTACAACTGGATCTCATGGAGGCCTGTCCTCAAACGAGTCACCCCCAACCCCCAGATCACTCTTTGTGTGAAGTTGAACCTGAGCTGGCAAGTATGATAATCCAGTGTGGATGGTGAATATTATGGAAATATTTGAAGATACAGGATAATTGGAGACAAGGGAAAGGGTAGATTCAGATTGAGGACAGTGATCCTCTAGACACAATTGATAATCAAAAATTTATTTTGATATGGACTCCAAGTTCACTATATTCCTTGTATGAAACATGACTAGCAAGACATTCCACAAACCTTGATTTAGCAAATTGTCTATTTTTCTTTAATGGTGTTTTCAGTGACTTTTGTCCAGTTTTTAGGATTTTTATTCTTTCCATATAGGTTCACGTGCACGTGTATTGTCTATACATCCATGACACTCGTGCCGGGGTAAGAAAGCCTGCAGAGAGTTTCAAAACTTTCTTCTACTGATGTTAATGATGGTTGTGTGTCAACCAGTTTGGGTTGTGAAGACTCCACAAAGGTCCTTTGTGAGGGCAGCAGATGCTCTTAACCCTGGATATTCTCTATAGACCCCCACATTAATTTGATGATTAGTTTTTAAAGATTTATTTAATATGTATACAGCATTCTGTCAGAATGTGTGCCTGTGAGCCAGAACAGGGAACTAGATCTCATTACAGCTGGTTGTGAGCCACCATGTGGGTGCTGGAAATTGAACTCAGGACCTTTGGAAAAGCAGCCAGTGCTCTTAACCACTGAGCCATCTCTCTAGCCCTACTTTGATGATTATTTTTCTCTGCTACAGATTACATAAAAGATTTACAAATATGAAATCTTGATAGTGTTGAATATACACATTCATTGACTGAGGTGAGATCAGTGATGAAATACCAAAATGTGAGGGGAATACGAGATATCTGCAGATGAATTAGCAAACATGATGAACGTAGGAGGAATATTTATGAAAGGCTACCACCATTCATTACCCCAAACCATTTTTGTGAACAGGGACAGTAGTACACAGGCAATAGGAATACACAGTGGGAGAAGATAGGTTCTTAAAAATTTTTAAGCAGAATTAGAGAGATTTCGGGAGGCAGGGTGAGTAGATATTGACCCTAAACAAAGGAGAGTTGAAGAAAGTTTATCTACACTGTGATGGCAAGATGACATCATCCTAGAAGATTGAACAACATACTTGAGAAAGCACTTTCCTTACTGTAGAAAGGAACTCAGTGGCCTTACTTGGCACTGGACCCTGCATGCTGGTGTACAAACCCCCTGACAAGACACGCTGGGTGGTGCAATATTGGCATCATTGTTATGGTAGAAAACCGTATGTTTCTACAAGGATTTGCAGTCTCTTGCACAGGAAAGTCTTCAAAGCAGGAGCTGTCATCCTAGTCAACAGCCCATGACTTGGGAGCTATCAGTCAGAAGGTGTAGCTTGTGATTCCTGTATTTTAGTCCATCTGACATGTGGTCATTTTCTCATGTGTTTCCCATTTGTTCATGCAACAAACATCCTGTTTTCATGGAGTAAATCAGAGGGCTTTATTCTGTGAGTGCCAGCAACTTGACTTTCATTTGTTGGATATTTTGGTGTGAACTCTTTCTAAGTGAACTGTTAAATTTTCAAGCACATTGGATCTGAACACACACAATTTTCTCTGTACATATGGAATAGCAGCCAATATGCTGCATGCCCCAGGCAGTCAGAAGATTTTTCCAATTATAATTTGAGGTAGGACTAATTGCCCACTGTGAAAAGACTTTTGGGTTTTGGGCTTTGACAGAGTGATTTTGCATCTTTTTTTTTTTTGAGCTGAGGATCGAACCCAGGACCACTGAGCTAAATCCCCAACCCCAACAGAGTGATTTTGATTCCTGAAACCCACTTGAAGTTAGAACTTGAAGTTAGACAGGAGGAGCCAACTTGAAGTTAGACAGGAGGAAACCACACAGAGGTTTTTTTCTAAGAGCGACACAAATTTCTTCTACATGTGTACACACATATTTCACACACATACTTACATACCCTACACTCACACATACATAAGAAAGAGTCCCATATTGAACATTTGTATTTAACACTAAGTAGATTTCATGATAACTTTGTATAAATGTTTATGCCAGTATAGAAGAACTTTATTCACTGAATGACAGAGAAAGAGGATGTAATAAACATGTCAAAGGGTAGAAATTTGAGATAAAGCACTGAGTTAAGGATCCAAATGACACAAGTCATCAGACCATGGGGAATGAAAGATGGATGCAATTTCTAATTTGTGATTTTGATGCCATGGACAAATACGTAGCAAGTTGTCTCGGTTTTGTATCTTGTATAATTAGGAACATCAATGAAAATACATAAATAACAATAAAGATATTATGTTTTATAGAATATACAAGAATGTGTGATTGAGTGAAGATGTGAATGATGGATTTTTTAGGCAGAAATCTCACACAGATACTACCTAAAGATAAAAAAATTGATTTAAAATTTGTTTAAATCTAAGGATTTTATTCATCAGGAATCTTATTTTCTCAATGCCTGAGATTTCATTTTTATGTAAAAAATAATATGTAATATATAGAGACATATAGAGTTTTGATAGATACAAATACCATTTACATAATGTATTGTCTTGGTTCAACATAACACCCTCAACACTTCATCGAATGTGTTTGCCATATTTAATTCTTAATTGATTTACTAAATTTACTCACTTTGCCTGAAAAAAATGGACTATGTATCATAAGTTAACTTAATTTTTTCTATTTGAAACACGTACATAAAAAAGTAAAAAAGGCAATAGAACTCTGTAACTAGAGATATTGAAGGACCATTTCCAGGCATACTTTTATGGTTTTTACCAAGGTTTGAGATTTGTTTCTTCCTCTTTGTATTATTTTAAAACTTTTAACACAATATATTTTTATCCTATTTCTCCCAATGGAATATTTTAGATGAAATGATTGACTTAACCTAAAACCAATTTTACAACTTTTAACACAATATATTTTCATTCAATTTCTCCTCGATAGAATATTTTTTGATGAAGTGGTTGATTTAACCTAAAACAACTCAGTCTTAGTAGGAAAGGCATTTATTAACATTCTGCTTACCAAATCCATATCTTCATTGTGGACAGGTGTCTGTGAAATACAGGATATACCAAGTGAAAATAGAATTTACTTACTCCACAATTTTCACTTCAGTTTTGAGACTCTGAGATGGAAATCAAGATTTTTTTTATTTTTCTCTAATGACAGATCAATATTTTTTCAAGTAACAAAGCACTTACCATTTCCCAAGGTGACATAAAAGTCCCATAATTCTTTACTTAGACTGCTTTCCTTTGCTCCATTTCATGTAAGAAGTTAAAGGAGATCACCATAACAAAGCTGCCAGCTTCTGAAATATAAATTACTCAAATTTTCTTGTCCAGAACTGTATCACTTTATTGAATTTTAAATACGGTGTCTTAAGAATTTTGTTTTGTGGATTTAGATCACATTCCTGCCAACTCCTCTAATATCCATCACCTCTTTGCTACCAATCAAGAAACACACACAGGCTGGAGAGGTGGCTCAGAGGTTAAGAGCACTGCTTACTCTTCCAAAGGTCCTGAGTTCAATTCCCAGCACCTACATGGTGGCCCACAACCATCTGTAATGAGATCTGGTGCCCTCTTCTGACCTGCAGAGATACATACAGAGATTGGTAATAAATATATATTACCAATCAAGCCTAATTTGTGCAGCCCATATATTGGTGTATGTGTTTTTTCACTTTTGGAGATTCATTAATCATTTTCTTTAAAAATGTCATTGCAAACACTATATTCAATCATTATTTCAATATTTATTATATGTAATTTAAAATCTGTTTTCAGATTTGTAGAATAATAATGATATTTTGCAGCATATGATTATATATGGAGTCAAGGTTATCGTTCTGGGTACCCCAAGGTACATCTCAATGGTTGCACACATGTCTGATATACATTTTATATATTATGAAATATTTAAATGTAGTTACTTTTTAATAAACAAGATGACATAATAAACTTTTTGGTTTAGAGTCTGGAGGGAGTAAATAATTGAAAACAGATGTTAAACATTTTCATATAAAAATTCAAAGGAAACATGTTTGTAACAACTTTAGATACTATACTTACAGAATGCTACACTCAAATTTCTTACGTTCCCATTCTTTTCAACAAATTTCATGTACATGATGAAGTTGGTACTTGATATAAAATACAATAAAAATGAAAAGACACCAGATTCTGAGAGGGAATATTTGTTCTTGATTAGATACCATGAAGGGTTTCTATTATTTACTATGAATTTGTTGAATGTGGTTATGTATGTGTAAAGTAAGAATTTCCCCACCAAATAGTTTAATAAAATTAAACAAATTTCATTGAATTCAATGAAATTGTCAATGACAGTCATTAGCGTCCTACAAATAAGAAAAAACTTGTGAGAATTAAATAAGATTTAAGACATTTAGTCAAACTATTCAGCTATTTGGAAACTTGGTAATAAAAATAATTTATGATATGATATATGAAATAATAAGTATATGAGAATGTCACAAAATTCTCCCTCAAATATACATTTTGCATCATAAGTAAAAACTGACAAACACAAAACACAGTAAATGATCTGACTAAATATATACTATTAAAAGGCAAATTTATGTGTTTTTTGTTTTCCTATGAAATGTATATTTTAACTTTGTATAAACAACTTTACAAAGCAATATTTAAACAAAAATAATATGGAAATTGTTTAAGAGTTCAACTACAAATGTATGGAGTTTTTTCCTACTGTCATCAAATTTCAAGACATTTAACAGAGATTTTTTCAGTTATCATAAGTCATTTCCCAGATTTTGAGATGAGTATGATCCTCAACACTGATTTCTTATTGTATCATCAGGCAAAATATTTCATTCAGTTTTATTAATAAACATATGATTCTACACTGGAAAACACTGAAGTTACAAAAGAGTCCATATAATTAACCAACAATAATTTCTTTACACCTCTCTTTACACCTCATAATGTATTTCATTATTTCATTTTCAGGCAATTGTAAAAAAAAAAAAGTGTTCTAAAAATCACTTATCAACTTAAGGTTGAGAAAATGTGTAAATATTCCCAATTAGTTTATGGCTTATGGGGGTTATAGAAGTTTTATATGTGGAGCCAAATGAAAGATCATTATCATAACAGATTGAATCGTTTTTTGTTTTTTTGGTTTTTTTTTTTGAGACAGGGTTTCTCTGTGTAGTTTTGGTGCCTGTCCTAGAACTCACTGTGTGGAAAAGGCTGGCATCGCACTCAGAGAGATCTCGCTGCCTCTGCCTCCCAAGTGCTGGATTAAAGGTGTGCACACCACCACCCAGCCAGATTGAATATTTCACACACCTTTAGTTCCATCTTCTTGTACATAAACACAGGTCTCTGGAATAGTAGAAAATGTATTCTTAAACATCCACAATCCAGTAATATAAGGATCTCCACCCTGGCTTCTGGTCCATGTTGCTGTGGGATCATCTGAAGCAAATATGCAAAAAAAAATCAAACTTTTCTCCATTTCATTTACTTTCTCAACATATTTTGTTTGAGCTACAACTTACATAATATAAAATTAACGTACTATATACATTGTTTTTGTAGTTAGGATACTCACTTACTGTGATAACTATGGCAGAAAGTAACTTTTCAGCCAGAACCGCATACAGTTGGCATCCATCCTTTTGCCTAAACACAAAATAACAATCATTATATTTTCTTCAGTTAATACTGTCCTTTCTTCCTTTTGCTTAAACACACAGATAATTTGCATTTTATATACTCAAAGAATGGATATGCTCAAACATTTTCCTCATATGACCTACTGTGACTACATTACAAATTCTCACACATATAAGCACGGAGGGGAGGGGAGTTTAAGCATCATGTATGACACACACATACACTATATCTTTTCACTGCAGGCTCCCTCATCATGGCACTCACGATCACCAAGACTTTCCACACACTGATTCTCTGAGAAACCAGACAGTCAGATTCACATGCCTGTACATACCTACTTATGGTTACAGAAAGACAGGTGCACATACTGTGCTGAGGATAAAAACTCTGATTCCTGTGTGCCACCTCCATATAACAGTCCTCTGTCCTAAACGTACAGCTCTTCCATTACTACAAAATCTATTTTTTTTTGAGATAGGGTTTCTCTGTGTATTTTTGGTGCCTGTCCTGGATCTCACCCTGTAGACCAGGCTGGCCTCGAACTCAAAGAGATCTGCCTGTGTTTGCCTCCTGAGTACTGGGATTAAAGGCATGCACCACCACTGCCCAGTCCACTATTACAAAATCTATTAATTCTCAAACAGTTACCTATGAGTGTTTAGGAAGTAATCAATTAAGCCAGGCAGTGGTGGTGCACGCCTGAAATCCCAGCACTCGGGAGGCAGAGGCAGGTGATTCTCTAGGAGTTCGAGGCCAGCCTGGTCTACAGAGTGAGTTCCAAGACAGGCTCCAAAGCTACAGAGAAACCCTGTCTCAAAAAACAAAACAAAACAAAAAAGAAATTTGAGGAAAAAATGGGAAACAACACCATTCAGGGAGCTAGGACTCTGTATAGTGCTACAATGGATGGCTTGAAAACGGAAAAAATACATAAAAGGATAACTGAATTAGCTGGGATTGACATAATGTTGATTATAATTACAATTGGTTTGGTATGTCATATTTTTCCCTTTAAAAAGTTGTTTGATAACTGTGACAAATATACATAATTGACTGATGAGGAAAAAAGAGTAAACAATGTGATTTAACACAACCCAGTACTGGTATCTGAGAGAAAGCCACTGCATTTTCTTGCATTCCCTTGTTGAGGCAAAACTGTATCATGATGATCCAAGACATGATGAGCCATCTGTCAACACTGATTCATTTTCATAGAACATCAAAGAAAATGTGGCCACGTGATACTAATATAAATCCAATATTTTGTTTCTTGGGGCTTAATGCAATTACTTCACCTGATGTAAAAATTGATGCACATTTCCTTGTAGTTATCATAATATAGAATATGTTGTAGATGAATCCTCAGTGGCCCATTCTCTCCTATTAACTTTAGATCATCAGCCGCTAAGGTTCAAAATTTCCCTGAAAGCTGGCCAAGAATATACACATAAAATTTTGTCACATATTATATTTTCATTTTCAAGGCCAGTCAAAATATTTAGGGCAGATGTTCTTACATGACATGATTACCTGAGACAGCTTTGTAAGCAGAAACATTTATGTTTCCTAAATGCTATATTTCTGAAATATGAATCAATGTTGAGCTCTGGGCATAAACTATAATATGTAAAATTTACAAAGCAAAGAATCAAGCAGACACAATTAAATTTAATTAAATATAATACAAATATAAATTAATAAAAATATACATTAAACTTGCAATACATAATTTTATATACAATTAAGTTTAATTAAATATACTATAAATACAAATTAATTAAATGTATATTAAACTTGAATGGATTTGTGTAATATTTTCATTTTTTGTTTTATATTTATTTTCATTTTTATGAATATTCATGTCACAAGAGCTAAAATTTACATCAACCTAGAAGCTCCTCTTAATGTGTCACAAAATAACGCATCATGAAAGCATGGCATAGATTTGAAAAAGAGTGGAGTGATCAATGAAATTAGAATTTGCAAATAAATGCATGACATGTATGCATAAGGTGATCGATGGCCAGGAGAGCAAGCAGCACATTGTCCTTTGTACTTAGACACTAGCTTCACTTTCAGGTTTTATGTGATTTACATTGAGTATATTTGAACTGAGGCATTAGAAACAGGGCATGATGGGAAAGGCATGTTCAGAGAAGTTCTGTAGTAAAACACACTTGAGCAGAGACCAGAGAAGGGGTGCCAATGTGAACAGAACAGTTCCCACACAGAGTGACGTGAAGTAGAAAATGAAAAGGACATAAGGAGTATTAAGCCAAATGAAGTGTGTTTAAAGAAGCTTCATGGAGAAAAATCTATTTCTATGCAATAAAATGTATGGCATAAAGTTCTAGTAGTTTGACTAAATAATGTTCCCCACATGCTCATCACTTGATTCTGTATCAGTCAAAGTAAACTTTCTGAGTGAAGCACTTTCTAAAACAGCATTTCACCATTTATATACACAATTAAATTTAATATAAATATAAATATATTAAATATAAATTGAATTTATAGTATATAATTTATATACACATTTAAATTTAATTCTATATGACAAATATAAATTAATGAAATATAAATATAATTTATAAATACAATTAAATTTAATTAAATATAATATAAATTAAATTTATAATATATAATATATGTATATATAAATAAATTAAAATTGTTTTCAACAGATGTGCAACAAATATGTGAGCACTTAGCTTCCATAAAATATAGATTATTAAATAAAAATTTGGGGACAAGCATGAATGAGTTCACTGTGAATACTTGGTCAGACCGTTTCTAGTAGCCCTCAGATAATGCATGTTTTCTCCTAGTTTACGGTTGCTCAGTGTGACTGAATAATAATGTCCTATTTCTGGAAAAAAATGAAAAACTTTGAAGGCAGGATATGGGGAAATCAATCTTGGAATGAAGAAAATTCCCAATAGAGTGGAGAGTCAGAGAAACCAGGGAAAGAAACCCTTTTTCTTGGACACTCATCCAACACACTAGATTCTGTAATTTACAAAGAACTAAAAAATTAGGAAGTAAAAACATAAAAATCTGATTAATATTGCATGATAACAGGGGATGAATTGTAATGACAGCATACAAATGGCAAAAAAAAAAAGAAGAAGAAGAAGCACAATTCCTGGCTGAAGAGGTATTGGTCATTGATGTCTGCAGCTGTAGTTAGATTCAGTTTCTTTCTTGGGCTGGTGTTGGAATTTTTCCTCACTGTAAGATATTATGCCCCTGTCATACACACATAGTCAGTGCTATTTGGATTGAATGTCTTAAGAAAACAGAAAAAATTTCAAAAGTGAGGAAAAAGATATTTATGGAGATGAGCAAGAGTGGATTTGGAAGGAATAAGTAAAGGATAAGTGTAAAATTTTCATATATAAACATATCATTAATTAAAATTAATTGACAATAGATTTACACCATCTGAAGAGAAACCCAAGTTATCAGCACTTGGAACAGTTTTATTTTTTTCCAGTTTGTCAGTCATGTCAAAACCTGAGAAGATAGCTTTTGCTTCATTGTATTATGGTTTGTTTTGTGATGGTTGGTTATCTCTTAAAAGCCTGTTCTTTTCTAGAAAGATCAACATGATTTGGTAGAGTGGGGAGGAGGGGCAGAGGAACTGCTAGGAGTAGAAGGAAGGAGAACTATAATCAGGATGAATTTTATGAGAAAAGAATTTAATTTAAATTAATGAAAGAAATTGTATATCTGCAGATTTGATAACTGGTTAAGGATATAAAATTAAAAGTAATAAAATGAATTTTTCTGATATGATGTGTGATTACACATATTAACATTCATATTGATTATA
This sequence comes from Onychomys torridus, assembly GCF_903995425.1. Lineage (NCBI taxonomy): Eukaryota > Metazoa > Chordata > Mammalia > Rodentia > Cricetidae > Onychomys > Onychomys torridus. Next base: position 37,407 of record NW_023413838.1, on the reverse strand, counting down.
TGATATCATGTGAATATTTACAAAAGCAAATTAAGGGTAATAACAAGACTCTAAATTCACAGACAATGTAATTATAACAATGAGAAACATGAAAAGTTGAAAATAATACCTAAGAATATCAATGTCTTCATTTCAGATAAATTAAGTAGCATGAAAAAAAAACATTTATTTTGATGATAGACAGAGTTCTTCAAATTCAAATATACTATCTCCATATTTCTTGACAGGTGCTATTTTGGTAGAGGCCCTGCTGAATTTCAAAAGTGTTCATTTAAATTGTCATAGATTATATGAGACAGAAAAAAGAATTAAGCTTTGTGAGGAATGCATTATATGTAAGTCACAATATGGCAAAATTTCTTGCATATTGTGTTTTATTGAATTATTTGTAAGATATTGGAAGTGGCATTCAGAATTTTCAGCATAGTTCCCACTTCTATTAATCCAAATTTCACATGACATAATTTTGTGCACTGAACGATTTCCCTTTTCTCAGCTTAATATATATTTATTAAACTATTTAATTCTTAAGGATGGAGTTTGATATGTTATCAGTAGCCATATCCTTAAAACCCATAATCAAATTAATACAAATATATATTATATTTATGATATATATGATAATATATAATCAAATTATATATCAAATTAATGATAAATATATAATCAAATTATAAATATTGGCACTTTGCATCATAAATATAACCTTGATCTGACATGTACTTTAAACTGAAAAATTAAATCAAACAATTATTTCAGATTTTTTTTTCACAGGTTAAAAGAAGTAGTGCCCCTTTCAATGTAAATCTCCATCTAGGGCATTACCTCTGTCACCACCCTAAACCATGTGGTCTTTTCTAACATCCAAGTTAAAGTTAGCAATTGTATTGAGAAAAGTTCTGTTTATTGTCAAATTTCCAGAATTATTAAGAGATAATTGTTTACTTGTCAGAGCAAAGAAATGCGTATACATCCAATGAAATATAAAAGATCTTACAGTATTAGCAAGAGCAATAAGCCAGGACACTGAAGTTAACGATCATTTCATAATTGACATCATCAAGTCAGCAGTGTTAGGTTGAAATGTGGAGAAAATTAAACTATTTAGCATTGGAACATGGGTGATTCTCTGAATATTCCCAGTCAGCAAAGAAGGGTTATCACAGAACTAGCAAATGACACAAAAGCAAACAATCACATTTCTTATTACCATCATTTGCCCACAAATTAACTTTTATTTAATGTAAGTTTTGACACAAAATGTCATTCCTACACAGGAACCTACACATTATACATAACCATAGTAAAATACAATTCTTTTATAACATGTTTTTATATTTATAAATTTATGGTTGTGTTTTAAATAAATCCAACAGAAGGTCTTGCTACACACAGACTTCTATATTACACTAATTAAAATGGCCATTTGAACATATTAGTCCTTTTTGGAGAAGAGGAGAACTTGAATTCATATTTATTTGAATAATCTTATACATGTCTTATAGCTCTATTTTTAAAAAAATATAAAATGCATGCTACCACAATGTCTTTCATGTATAACCATACAAATACACAAACCATATATTTTCACTGAATTATTAAAATCTCAAGCATTGTTGCTGTGGATATCGCTCTGTATAAATAAAGTGCTTTTTGGCCAGTGGCCAGGCAGGAAGTATAGGCGGGACAAGAGAGAAGAGAATTCTGGGAAGTGGGAGGCTGGGGGAGGAGAGATGCTGCCATCCACTGCCATGACAGAAAAGAGATAAGGCACTTGTAAGCCATGACCCACGTGGCAAAGTATAGATTAATAGAAGTGGGCTGAATATAAGAGTAAGAGTTAGACAATGGTAGGCCTGAGCTAATGGCCAAGCAGTTTAAATAATATAAGCATCTGTGTGTTTATTTTATAAGTGGGCTGTCTGACTGACAGGACTTAGTGGGACCCAGGGAGAAAACTATCCAACTACACATTGTTAAAACTAGAAGATGTTAATTCCATTTTCTCTGGTGGATAGAATTATTGTGAATATAACAACTGCAGCTTTAGACTGATTGATAAGGATTGTTGCACTATCTATGACAATATTGTAAGCTGTTTTGCTTTAGGAAAAATTTAATTTAACCCACATTAAGTACCTCTTCTGTGCCAACAAAGCCAGTGACAGCAGTTAACAGAAGAATCTTCATTTTTCTATTAATTGGTTTCCAGCTTCTTGAGAAATGATTAGTATTTGAGTTGTTACAAAGGATATAAACTAAAACACATTTCCATCTCTTTCCCTTAGTGGGTTAAATGCAATATAAAGTGTGGTTCATATTGGAAGCTTGTTTATCCGTCAGAGTGTCCTGTTCGGCAGTCAGTCCAGGACTTAGATTGACACTGTTAGATTTTGACAATGACATTTTCACTCAAGGACGTCTAGCATGATGTGAATTATTGTCAACTACATGAGGAAATACATTATATAACTTTGAAAAACAATGATCAGACTGTACTCTTGGATCTTCTGCTTTATAAAGGAGAAGCAGTTTCAAACTTTTACTTTTTAAATTGTGAATGTATGTTATTATTTGCATCATCAGCAACTCACAGGTTCTGAGCAATCAACTATGACAGTCACTCTGCTAATTGGATCTAACGGTGAACTAAATATTGCAATGGAGGGAAATTCTTTTTGGGAGAGAATATAATTTAGCATTTTGTAGGGCTAGAGAGATGGCTCAGTGGTTAAGGGCACTTACCACTTTTCCTGAGGATGGAAGTTCAATTCCTAGAACTCTTTAATCTTATCACTTGGAAGGCAGAGGCCAGCTTGGCCTACATAGTGAGTTCCATGGCTGCCAGGCTACACAGTAAAACCCTGGATTAATAACCACAAGAAGCACTTGGGAGGCAGAGGCAGGTAGATCTCTGAGTTTGAAGCCATACTGGTCTACATAACAAGTTTCAAGACAGCCAAGACTACATAAAGAGACCCTGTCTCAAAAACACAAAACAATAATAATTATTTAATTATTAAGTTTTTCATGATTTATAAGATTGTCTAAAGAAGCAAAATTTAATGTCATAGAGCTTGTTACTTTGTAAACAATGAAGATTCCAATTTTCTATATGTGCATTTTAAGGCTATCAAAGATGCATAGCAGAGAACTTATGTGTATTGATGAAGCACACATCACTGATTCCATCATCTGCTCTATGACCTTTCTGTGCTCACAAAATCATCATGGCGTTTAACATGAAATAATATGAATTTTACATTTATGCAATGGAAATATACTAAATATAATATAAATATAAATATATTTAATTGGGGTGGCTTGCTTATAATTTTCTTCATGGTGGTGAGCATGCCAGCCTGCAGACCATCATGATGCTTTTGAGTAAGCTGAGCGTCCTACTCTTAGAGGCAACAGGAAGTCAACTGTCTACCACACTGAGTGAGATGTAGCAAAAAAGACCTCAGAGCCTGCCCCCATAGTGACACACTTCCTACAGCAAGGCCACACCCCTTCATAGTACCACTTCCTTTGGGGCCATTTTCTTTCCAACCTCCATATGGTCTTCAGGGATTTTCCTTCCCATGTAAGAAGAGCTCCTCCCACATACTGTCAGGAACATGTCTGATTTTTGTGCATCCATATTTTCATAACTCTCCTAAACACATGTCTTTGCATGTGTGTATTTACACAACAGCACGCCAATTGCTGTTGATTCTGAATTTTAAGGAATTTTTTAGGCACCCAGATTGGCAATGTGATTTTGCGCTTAGAATTTTTCCTTACCTAATAACATGAGAGTGAAGTGCAGCCTAAGATTAGCTGGGGAATCAGCTTGGCAGGCTTGCAAGAGTACTATTAACTGTTAGTTATTTATTGGCAGTGCTCTTACCCACGAGGAACACGTCCCAAACACGACAAATCTACAGAAGAGTTTTTATTAGAGAGGACAGAGGATAGAGGTGACAGGCCTGTGTGAAGCACACACGTGAGTGAGGAGAGGAGAGAAGAGGAGGAGAGGAGAGAGGAGGAGAGAGACCTGTGCAGAATGGTGCCGGCTTTTTAAAGAGTGAGCCGCGCATACGTACAGGAACGCATGTGGCTACTCCACACATGCGTGTAGATTACATGGCCATGCACGCTTTACGCAACCATGTAAAGCCACAGAGTCCTAGTCACATGAGATGTTCTGACCTGGAAATGGCTATTTTGAACCAGACATAACTAGGTGGTCCGCCGGGAAAGCCCAACCGTGTGGACATGTTGTGATTTTCTATCATTAACTACACATGTTTAAATCATGGTCACATTCTCTAACATCCATATCCTCATATTGACACAAGATCCTATCAAGAACACACATGCCCAGAGGAAATTTCCACATATTATCTTTATTTGAATGCTATAAAGAAACTCTTCAAGATTCAAAATGATTCTTTCAATTTTAGAAGCTTATTATTTAGTATTCATATTAGGAATCTGTTGCTATGTACCATGACAGGTGTGTGGGCTCATGCAAATCCATGGAAAGAATATTCAGAGGCACCTTAAGGATGTATTTAGCCTTTTGACAGCTGGAAATAGGTCTAGCCTAGAAGGACTGAAGCCCCTTCCCTTCTCAAGCTAGTTTTTTTTTTTTCTCTCCAATACAGTTTAGCCAGTTAATTTCCATATGTTCAAAACAACCTGAAAGGAGCTTCCAACAATACAATGCCAAGTGTAAATTCCTGGATTTATCAGGTACCATGGTTTTCTGGGTTTCCTGAATCAAGTTTTGCATAGGCCTTTGTATCCTTGGGAAACTCTGACACAGGATTTACATAGAGGGTGACCATGGATTCAAAAGGTGTCTGAAAACAAAAGATGGGTTAGGGCTAGGTGCTACTCTCTGGAGCCAGGACAGGTGCAGCTCAGCAGGAATGCTGCCACAGGAATCCCCATTGAAACTATGCAAGAGTGGAAGAAGCCAAACTGTTCCAGTGGTTCATGTAACATGTGCATTCATTAATAAAATGTATAAAATACATTAATGTAAGTCCCCTTTTAAACAAATTAATAAATCTTTATGAAAATGATGGGGTATGCATGTGGTCACTTTAAAATGTGCCATCTATAGCATTGTTATTCAATATTTAAAGATGTGCTGTCTACAGCATTATTATTCAATTTCATAAAATTTCATTTCAAAAGAGATAAAAAAATAATTTTGGCTCAAAAAATTGTCTCATCAGCTTGGTGTGTCATCATATTTCTGAATGACACCCCTGACTGTCATTTAGTTACACAACCCAAGAACTGACCTGATTGTGATGTGCTTTGAGGACACTGTTCATGGCACATGGCATCATTCCCAGGCAGGTGGGTCTGGACTGCATAACAAAGCAAGATATTCGGATCATGTGGGACTGGGATCCACCACCAGACATATTGACATTAATAATACTATGATCTCCAAATAAAATAAAGACAGAAAAGAGAATGTGAGCAAAGGATGAGACTCAGTAAGATGTTGGAGACTGACCCAGGACTGTTTGACCCAGGACTGTTATGTCTTGAGTTTTTCAGCTTCCTGGAGTCTTGCAAAAACAAGGCGTCCTTGGCCTAGCCACAAGAATGTATGATTAGATAGGCCACCTGGAATAAACTGTAAATCAGCTAGCTGCAAGAGCCTGGGACCAAAAACACCCCCCACCCTGACCACCCTGACTTCTTCTCAAAATTTTCCACTCTCCTTTCCCTGCTCCCCCTCCCTGCCTGAAATGCTGCTTATAAGCTGTAATATTCTGCCAATAAACGAGACCTTGATGCGACTCAGACCGACTCTGTCTTTCTTTATGTGCCTGGTCTCCTTCTCCTCTCGCCCCCATTGGTCTTTCAGGTGGTTCCCTCCTTGAGACCCTCGAATAACCTGACCTGCTGGACGGGTCATGTGGCGCCCAACATTGGGGCTCGAGGCACGGCGACCTACCAGACAACAGACAAAGAGAAGGTCCAGCCGGACACACACATATTTTGTTAGAGGCGCCCAGACAGCATCACTCGTGCGATGTGGGCTACCTTGAGGTAAGACTTGCCGTCTCGTAAGCCATGGGCAAAGTACTGTCTAAAGAAGCTCTCTTTATAAAAGAGATGAAGGATAATTTCAGGGAGAGGAGAATAAGAGTAAAAAAGAAAAAGACTTGATAGAATTTTTCTGTTTTGTGGAGGAAAAATGTCCCTGGCTGGTCATCAATGGCCCGGGCATTCACCCTCTGACTTAGAATAAAGTAGGAAAAGATATCAGTAAGATGCTCAGAGGAGGGGAAAATATCCCTGATGCATTTTTTAGTTTCTATGGAGTAATAAGAGATATCCTAAAGGACTCAGAAAAGGATGGTAGAGCGTCACATTTACTGGCACTCGCAGAGGACCTATTAAATGATGTATCCTATCCAGAAGAAAAAAAGGGCGAAATAGCTTCAGTTAAAGCAGATCAGAAAAATGAGAGAGTTCCAGAAAGAAAAAAAGGGGGTAAAATAGCTTCAGTTAAGGCAGGTCAGAAAAATGAGAGAGTTAACGCCGCAGCCAACACAGACAGACGGGACAGACGGGACAGAACTGATGGTAAAAGCGAAAACAAAAGCAGCCTTGTCAACAAGGCAGCAGGGGAGACTGGCCCTCGCTCTCCTTCTCTAATAGATGAGCCCGTATTGGAAAAGGACTTGGACCCCCCTTTAATCAGACCTCCCCCGAGATGTGCAGTTAAAAAATTCGTGAATAAGTATAAAAATAAGTATGGGCCAAGGAAATACAAAACAGCTGTTTGTACATTTACTTAAAGATATCTTAAAGGCCAGAAGTACTAAAGTAGGATGTAAGCAACTACATAATTTTTTAGAACACATTGGAGTTAAGATACAGCAGTATCATGATAAGCATGGTCCAAAAAAATATACAACAGATATTTTCAGTCTCTGGACACTCATTCAGGACAACTTAGACCTCTGTCCTGAAAGGCATAAAGTGTTTCCTAAATAAATTAAAACTAAAACTAAACATTCTACCCTGTCAGACGGCTTTATGTGGATGCTTTTATAATGTTATTTGATGATAATGACTAGTAAGATTTTGGCACTGAGGCAGAATCAGAGGGAAAGACTGCTTGCTAAATGTTATAATGAAGATTCTCTCACACCTCAAGATTCTCCCCCACCTCCATTCCTTCAAGGGCAGAGACCAAAGCTGCAGCTGAAGTTGCAGGGAGTTCATTCCTACAATTAGCAAGCTGGACAGATGTCCAAAGGGAAATCTGATGTTAATTATTAATTATTATAGTCAGAGAAGTTAACAAAAAAAAGGTTTTTTTCAGGAACACTGGCAGCCAAGGACACACTCTGTGCGTCCTTTTCTTCCTAAGCCAAGTTCTTCACTGTGATAACATCAAGGTCTCTTCTGCTGGCCAGCAACTTCCAATTTTAACCCACTTTAACCCTTCTGTGTCCTGATACTACTTGAGAAAAAATGTTGAACTACCAGCCTGCCTACTCTGATGTTTTGGAAAAAAAAAAAAAAACTATGCTTTTGCCTCCACAGAAAAAGAAAAAAATACATGGATTCTGGTCATTTGAGTTCAATGGGTTACAAATACTTGTTATCATTTAAGAGAACTGATTACAAATTATTATTGATTAAGATTCAAAAAAACTTCTGCTAATCTGAAATGTTTCACATTGATACAGGGTCTTAATATATTAATGCAAAAGTAAGTTTTTGTTATGATATATGCATATATCTATAAGTTTCTATTCTTGTTTGAAATGTTATGCCTATGCAATGTTCTAAACTGCTGGGAAGAAACCACAAAGAAAGGAACTTTGGTGGAAATTTGCATGTTGTCTAAAAAGCAAGGAAAAGTAAAATATTAAAATAATGATAAAAAAGAAAAAAAAAGGAATCTGTCTATATCAGGCTGAACCAAAAGAGCAAACACAGGAAGGGCCTGACCTAAAGATAAATGGTAAGTTATAAAAGATCAGAAAAGATATGAACTATGCTGAATGTGAAGGAAAACTGTAAGATAAATATGGGATTTAACCATGTTATGTTAATTCTGTTTTTCTTCATTTTAAAAATAGCTGATGATTCTTCATTGAAAAATGTTTATGTTAAAAATGGAAATATATACATGTGTATGTATGTGGACATGTATGTGACTTATGAGTATGAATGAAAGTTGGATCCAACTGTATGTATGTGTGCATGTAACTATTGTTTAATTTTAAACAGCAATCACATGGTCTTCCTCCATCTTGGCTTGTGACCTCATCCTGAAGTGGGCAGCCACGTGGCTGACAACAATCTTTAAATAAGGTTAAAGAATCTGTTCACTGAATCTCCTTTTAGACTAAGGAGGCAATAAACCTCAAATATTTTGGATTGGGGTAGATTTCTATATGATAATTCATGTTATAAAAATAAGATTTAAAAAGATAAGATCTAAAAACAATGTTTAATAACATATTAAAGCTGCACCTCAATACTTTTATATACAAGAATGCACCTTGCTCTGACAGGTAAACTTTGCAATTTAAGAGTCTCCCAGATGATAATGGTCTTAAAGACGTGAAGTGATTATGAGAAAGCAGCTTATGTGATTAATGATGAAGGATATGTAGTTCAAACTACTCCTGATTCAGCTCAAGTTGTTGAGTTGAGCTGTTGGTTTTTCAAGTTCTTAAAGATAATTCATTTAATTTATATATAGATAGTCAATATATTTATAGAGCTCTGCAAGTTATAGAAACTGTTTCTTATATTAAAACTATTAATGAGCAAATAAGAATATTATTTCAACTAATTCAGGATGCCATTCATTTAAGTAAATTGCCATATTTTATGGGACACACTAGAGCATGTTCAAATTTTCCTGGTCTGTTGGCTAAAGGTAATGCTTTAGCTGATTAAATTTACTCAGCTGATCACTTTGTCTCTAGCTGAGCTTGCTCAGCAATCACATGTTTTGTATCTTCAAAATAGTAAAAGCTTAAGAAAACAATTTGGTTTAACAAGAGAAACTGTTCATCAAAATGTTAAGAAATGTGCTACATGTCCACAATATTTGCCTGTACCTCACTTTGGAGTCAGTCCTTGAGATCTTCTTCCTAATCATTTATGGCAAACGGATGTCATTCATATTATAGAATTTGGAAAATTGAAATATGTGCATGTGACAATTGATATTTATTCAGGATTTTTAATGGAGGCTACTAAGCATGTAATTGCTCATTGCCTGAAAAGTTTCTCCTATATGGGGATACCAAAAGTTATTAAAACTGATAATGGATCTGGATATATTGATAAAGCTTTTAATCAGTTTTGCTCTCAATGGCAAATTGAACATTAAAAAAAGGTATTCCTTATAAACCTCAAGGACAAGTATTTTTGAGTGAGCCCATGGAAGTCTAAAATTGCAACTTCAAAAATAAAAATAAATAAATAAAACCAGGGGGAGTTATACCCCCAGTCACCACATAATGCTTTAAATATAGTTTTAAAATTTTTTAATGTGGATGCTGCTAGAAAATCTGCAGCTGATCGATTTTGGCATGAAGGCACCACCACAAAATTTGCTCAAGTTAAATGTAAAGATCCTTGTACTTGCTTATGGAATGGCCCTAACCTTGTTTTAATATGGAGATGAGGGCATGCTTATGTTTTCTCACAAGATGGAAATGAAACTCATTGGTTGCCTGAAAGATTGGTGTGGTATATGGAACAGAGAGATGCTCATCCTGATGTTGCTGATGACCATCCACTAGAATAAAACCTATTGGGCCTATGTTCCTGATCCACCAATTTTATATCCTGAAACTTGGAAAGGAAAAGAAATTGTGGTTGCAATTAATGATACAGTATTTTTCTTTCAACCCCTTTCTCTTTCTTAAAAATACAAAGTCTAAGCCAGTTCCCAATGCTTGCACAGTATTTATAGATGGATCAAAGAATGGTCAAGCTTCATATGTTTATAACCAGCAACAAAGGGTTATAAAAACACCCTTTAAGTCCGCCCAATTGGTGGAGCTTTACGCCGCTCTAGCTGTGTTCGAAGCATTTGAGGCACATCCCCTTAACCTGTATTCAGACAGTAGATATGTGGTGGGAGCTCTGCAGGTCCTGGAAATGGTGCCAGTAATTCAGCCAAACACCCCAACTTTTGAGATGTTTTCAAAAATTCAGAGATTGATTCCCCAAAGATCAAAGCCCTTTTTTATCGAGCACATTCATGCTCACACTAGACTGCCTGGACCTCCAGCACTAGGGAACGAACTTGCGGACACTGCTACACGCTCACCCCTAGTTCTGCTTATAGAACAAGACCAGATCGCAGCTGCCCGTGAAGCCCACCAATTACACCACCTTAATGCCCAGACCTTGAGACAAAGGTACTCACTCACTAGAGAGCAGGCTAGAGAAATTGTCAAAAGCTGTAAAAAATGTCTTATGTTTTTGCCTGAGCCCCATTAAGGGGTAAATCCCAGGGGGCTTGTTCCAGGACAAATTTAGCAGACGGATGTCACCCATGTCGCTTTCTTTGGAAAACTAAAATATGTACACGTTACCATTGATACCTTCAGCGGGTTTATTAGTGCCTCCGCTCATAGTGGGGAGGCCACTAAGGATGCCATCAACCATATGTTACATGTTTTCACTGTGCTGGGACAGTCAAAATGTATAAAAACTGACAATGTCCCAGGGTACACTAGCAATAGATTTAAACAATTCTGCTTGCAATTGGGAATAAAGCATGTCACTGGAATACCCTATAAACCACAGGGACAAGGCATTGTGGAACGGGCTCACCAAACCCTAAAGAACACTATTAGTAAACTCAGCTCACAGGAAACCTTGTTCCCTATCAAAGGAAACCAAAGGATGTTGCTTGCACATGCCCTCTTTGTGTTGAATTTCCTGACCTTGGATGGCTTGGGAAAGTCCACAGCCGAACGGCACTGGCACCCAGAGACCAGCCCAGGATACGCCCAGGTTCTCTGGAAAGAGCCCATCACTGGAAAATGGGGCGGCCCAGATCCAGTACTAATCTGGGGAAAAGGGTCTGCATGTATCTATGACACCAAGGAAAATGGGGCCCGCTGGTTGCCTGCAAGATTAATTAAACCTTATTCTATAAAAAGGGTCCCCTAAAAATAAATAATAACCTTGGGTCCAGGAATTAGCCCTGAGACATGAATCTTTCTTTTGCAGGTACCCCTGCGACCCAAGGAAGGAGAAGGACCATGAGTACTCTCATCACTCTCTCAGCATGCCTCAGGACGAGGAAAACCCGCCTCTATGCTCTTCCTTTTCTTTTAATTTTAACCACCATCTCTGGGTCCAAGGCCAGTCCCCATGCTTTTAAAATACTCACTTGGCAGGTCATCTCCCAAACTGGGGAAACGGTCTAGCAGACGTCTGCCAATCATGCCCCTTTGTCATGGTGGCCGGACCTGACCCCTGATTTTTGTCAATTGGCTGTGGGATTAGATACTTGGGACATCCCAGATAAAGGTATCAAGGAGTTAAATACAAGTCATGGTAGTTCCCCTCATAGTCAGCGCACCTACACTGGATGCAGCAGTCCCACCGCACGCTGTCGACTTGCCCAGTCTGACTTTTATGTCTGTCCAAGAGATGGTAGAAATCCTGCCCAGGCATATAAATGTGGAGGATTCGAAAAATATTTCTGTGCCTCATGGGGATGCGAAACAACTGGAAGTGCCTACTGGCGCCCTTCATCCTCCTGGGACCTGATAACTGTTAAGCAAAATTATAACAAGGTCTATACAGGGGCCAGTGGATGTTACTGGAACAATATACCATAATCCCTTATGCAGGGACTGTCCCTTCCCCTCAACATCTCTTTTACTGAGAAAGGAAAGTCATTTTCAGGTTGGGCTACAGGCCACACCTGGGGCCTGCGTTGGTATCAGTCAGGCTCAGACCCAGGAGTTACGTTCAAAATAAAATTACAAATAAAAAATCTTAACTCTGTCCCCATTGGACCCAATCCAGTCCTCCCCAAAGCTCTGGGCAAGCTCCCAGCTGCAGCCAAAGCAGCGGCTACCCCAGCACCCACTCCGGTTGGCTCCCTCTCCTCCTCTCTACCAAATGCCACCTCCTTTACCCCACAGACCACAGATAATAGACAGTTTAGCTTAATACAAGGAGCATATATGGCCTTAAATACTACAAGCCCAGATAAGACCTTGGATTGCTGGCTTTGCCTTACCCCCAGCCCCCCTTATTATGAGGGAATCACCTTTCAGTCTGCTGCCAGCAACCTCTCCTCCCCTAGCAGCAGGTGCCAAACTAACCCTCATAGATTGACACTCTCTGAAATCTCGGGGCAGGGATTCTGTTTAGGTATGGTACCATCGACTCACCAACATCTCTGCAATCAGATAATAACACCCACCATGGGAAGCTACTATATTGAGGCACCCAGTGGGTCCTACTGGGCCTGCAACACCGGATTAAACCCCTGTGTGTCTATTCAGATATTTAATAACTCCCATGAATTCTGTGTACTTGTTCAGCTGTGGCCTCGTGTCACATATCATGAGGAGAGCTCAGTGATAGAATTCTTTGAACAGAGGGGCAGATACACTCGAGAGCCTGTATCTATGACTATTGCCCTCTTGTTAGGCATCAGAGGCATTGCTGCTGGAGTTGGTACAGGAACCACTGCTCTTGTACAAAACAACCACCTGATGCAGTTACAAATGGCCATGACCACCAATCTAGAGGCTATAGATCCATTTCAGCCCTTGAAAAGTCACTCACTTCACTTTCAGAGGTAGTACTACAAAACAGAAGTGGTCTAGATCTGTTGTTCCTGAAGGAGGGAGGCTTATGTGCCGCCCTAAAGGAAGAATGTCGCTTTTATGTAGACCATACTGATGTAGTCAGAGAATACATGGAAAAATTGAGGGGAAGGCTAGCTCAGAGAAAAAGGGAATTTGAAAATCAGCGCGGATGGTTTGAAGGTTGGCCGCAAGGATCCCCCTGGCTCCCCACCCTGTTACCCACCATTTTAGCTCCTTTGATTATTTTTCTTCTCCTCATCACTTTTGGCCCCTGGGCTTTTCCGCGGCTGACTCGATTTATCAAAAGTCAGATTGATTCGGCCTTACCACAGCATATTTCAATTCACTATCATAGATTAGACACAGAGGAGAGCGGCCAGGAGCCCCCTCAAAGACTCAGGTTCAGTGTCCTCGGGTCCTAACATCCCTTGGTTTCATTAGGACCATGATGAAGATGCCCCACACAGACCCCTCGACTCGGGCGAGGCCGCCCCTGTGTGAGGGAAAGCTCCAGGCATGACTGGAGTGCAGCTGTGACTGCACAGGCTGGGGACGTGAGTGCCCTAATATCCTGAGAGCCTAGATTACATGCCCCATTGCATAATGGTTGTGCGGTAGCAGCCTAACGCTCAGCGCTTATCAATTTCCATTCCCTCTGAAAAAACCACACGGTCCGCTGATTCCCGCACCACGGGGATGCCTGTAGTGTTTGAATCTGGGGAGACATCGTCTCCCAGACCTCTTTTCTCATAGCATAGAGGGATGGGACCCCTGTGATCCTCCAGAAGCCATTCCTTCAGACCCCCCAGACTTCTTAAAGCTCGACCACAAACGTGGTCCATTTTAAAGAAAATAGGGGGAATTTGTTGGAGACTGACCCAGGACTGTTTGACCCAGGACTGTTATGTCTTGAGTTTTTCTGCTTCTTGGAGTCTTGCAAAAACAAGGCGTCCTTGGCCTAGCCACAAGAATGTACAATTAGATAGGCCACCTGGAATAAACTGTAAATCAGCTAGCTGCAAGAGCCTGGGACCAAAAACACCCCCCACCCTGACCACCCTGACTTCTCAAAATTTTCTACTCTCCTTTCCCTGCTCCCCCTCTCTGCCTGAAATCCTGCTTATAAGCTGTAATATTCTGCCAATAAACGAGACCTTGACGCGACTCAGACTGACTCTGTCTTTCTTTATGCGCTTGGTCTCCTTCTCCTCTCGCCCCCATTGGTCTTTCAGGTGGTTCCCTCCTCGAGACCCTTGAATAACCTGACCTGCTGGACGGGTCAGTAAGACAGAGACCTGGACAGCCAGGAGTCTCCTCCATGGAACTTGGGTTCCTGGGAAGGAGAGAGCATCCTAGGAGAGCAAGGAGACCTCACTTTTGTTTCTGGCCTTAACTTTCCCCAATAATGGACTCTGACCTGGATGTTTAAGTCTAATAAAATTAATTAATAGTAATATTAAATAAACCCCATCCTCCCAAGTTCATTTTGATTTGCATATTTTATCACAGCAACAAAATGAATCTAAAAAGAAATGTAAATCCAGCACTGAAAGTATTTGTGTTATATATTTATAATATTTATATGTTATAAATTTATAATATTTTACATGCATATGAGTAAGTATTTATATTTGACATCTTCTGGATCTTTGTTCCCACATCAACTCCATGCAGGAATCACACCAGGATGTCTTCTGGTGTTGTGCCCAGATTGTGATCCCCAGAGAGACCACTGAGGACAAGAATACCAGAATGCAAAATCAAGGTTTAATTCAGGATATTCAAAAGCAATACAAGCCTAGGGAGGGACTTTGTCCAACAGATCCAACACAGTGAAGTTCCCGCCTCTCTGTAAGCTCAGTTTTTAAAGGCAAAAATCACAAGGTTATATCATTTAGGGGTGCTAGTATGGGTACAATTCTGATTGGCATGTGTCTAGGAATTCCAGAAATCACGATTCAATTTTTCTCTTAAGGAGATGGTTGCTCATCACCATTGCTCATTGGCTGCCCCTAGATGAGGACATCTGGTGATTACATTGTCACTATGAAAACTAGGGTTGGGACATTCTATGGTCAAATAGTTACCTAGGGAACCAGTGAGATGACATTCCATAGTCTGGCAGTCATTACCTCCTGACTACCTTGTGACTCTGTACTTTTACACTTCCTGGTTTCTGGAATCTGGACTGACTGGTTTCAGTAATTCCTGGCCTATTCCAGTAACTCATGGCTTCTTCCAGTAACCCATGGCCTGTACCTAAAAGGAGAAATCTTAGGTCTCAGTTTTAGGGTGAAAGCATTTTGGTCTTATTTTGGTTCCACACTGGGTCTTTTATTCAGGATCACCCTGGGCCACCTCAAAGAAAATGGGGCAGCAGCTGCAAGCCAAGGTATGGAACATTTTAATGGGAAAAACCACATATCAGGAATTGGCAACTCAGGGTTGGTCAGAAGAGACATGGTGGGAGGTGATTTTTTTAAAAATACTATTGGTCCAGACTAAGGGCATGAAGCCACATTCGAAACCATTGGGTTGGACCTTTGGTGGGAACTACCACCAGCAGAACAGGATTATCTGGCTGCTCAGCAGGATTATCTGGGTATCTTCAAGGGCCATAAACCACAGGCAGGATGTCTGCAGGAGGATACTGCTCTGTCTCCATGCCAGTTATCACGGCACATGCCCAAGGTCCTTCTTGGACTTGAGCATGACAGATGGTCTGAGATGGCAGGAATGTACTATTTATAGAACGTATTATATGTAATATATATGTTATAAATATATTATTTATAGTAAATATATTTATAATAAATAATATATTACTTTTATTTATATATTTTATATATTATATGTATTTATTATAAATATATTATTTGCCTAATGTTGAGCCTGTAAAGCCAAGTCTAGGCCTTCACACCACCTGTGATTGCCCACCATCTTCACAAGGAAGGCGCTCTAGATGTAGGGAATCATAGATGGAAAGATTTCTAAATTTTAACCCTAACTTTTAACTCTCCAGGGGATTTGGAGCAAGTCGTGGTGAAATGGAAAAAAATTAAATTAAATTAAAAATACTCTTTCTATTCCACAGAAGGCAAATGGCGTTCTGCCCCAGCACGGACGTCTCTATTCACCCTGAGAGATGATGTAGCGATCTTCTTGGGGATGCTGCACGTCCCCTAAAAAAACCAGAAGCCCCATCTGCACATCAGTCACCTCCATCAAAGACAAAAGAACCAAACTGGGAAGGGAACTAGGAAAATGGATTGCTGATCTTCACGTTTTTATCTACTCTTCTAAATCTATCTCCTAGGTTTTGTCCCCAGATCTGGAAGAAAATACAACACCTTCTGAAGCCATTCCTTCTTTCCTGCACCAATTTAAAATGTATCACATGGATTTCACTATCCAAATCTTTATCTTCCATCTCATTACTTTATTCCTACCTGAAACTATAGTGGTCATTTTCTTCGAACACAGAGGCTGTCCTGACCAGAGAAGCAAGGAGATTATTTGTACATCGTCACTTCTCCCACCAGGCCTCCATGTCCTATCTCCCAATCGCATCCCCAGATCTTTATCAGACATTCTGCTGTTGACTCTTCTCTCTCTTTGTCCATTTACATGTAGTTAATAAAAGCCATTAGGACAATGATAACAAAGCTATAAACTGTGGAATCACAGGGGGAAATGAAAAAGTTCTATCTTCTGAGGAAGGGAAATAGAATAAACAAGTAAACATAGATGGACAACTGAATAGGAGGACCAAGTGTGCAAGTGGAGTGGAGATGGGTTTATAGGCAGGGACACAGGGGAAGACTGTTAAAATTAATTGGCATTTGGGGGGGTACTATTGAAACCTGTTCAGTAGAAACTTCCAGAAATATATACGAAGGATATCTAAAAAATATTGCTGAATAATGGGTGAGCCAAAGTCCCAAATGTCTCTCTCCTATAATTTAACAAAGTTATCAGTATGAAAATTAGATTACAAACAATTGAGTGGTCAGCTGAGGAGTCCAACTATTATATCAAAACAAGCCAGGCTGTGGCCAGTTCTATACAATCCTCTGCATGAACTGTAAGCATGGTTTAATTGCTGAAGACAATAATTATACAAATTATAAAAAATGTAGACATAAGCCTAGAGCCTACATAATGCTTTCAACCCGTATTTTCTTTGGTATAAGAAGAAAACTCTTTGCATTTTTAAACATAAACATGTATGCCAACTCAGACAAAAACAAACAAACAAACAAACAAAAAAAAAACCCTTTATCTTCAATGTATTCACCCAGCAAGATAAGGCATGACAGAGGTGGAACAAAGCTTGATGGAATAAGCAACCAATAATTGATTTGACTTAAGGCCATTTCTCCAGCTGGATAGCATACCTGACATTTTCTAGGTGATCACAAACCTAATAATAGAAAATCCGTGGAATTAGAGTAAAACAAAATACTACTTGTCTAAAAAAAAAAATGTAGTGATAATATGATTCATCATGATATTCTGTAATACTCATAGATCAGCATGTTGTTCACATATCATCATAGAAAGTTTCTCCAAAAGAATATACAAAAGTATGTAGACCTACTGCCAGGCATTCTACAATGACACAGAGATCTTGACACTCAGCTCTAAATGATATCTTTCTCGTTCATACCTCCCCTCCATAGCTCTGGCAACTTTGCAGAAGTGGAGGTGGTGTAAGAGCCAAAGGGATGGAAGAGACAAAGAAAACTAGGCCCTCTAAATTAACATGGTGGGATTTCATATGATCTCAGAGAGAAGGAAGCAACAAGCACAGGGACTGCCCAGTTTGAACAAGTGTTCTGTGTATAAACTTCCAGTTTAATGGTTTTATGGGATTCTTGGGCATAACAATGAGTTGATTTCTGATTATTATGCCTATCCTTTAACTCCATTTGTTCTGTTGTTTTGTCTTGTAAAACTTCAATATGTTAGCTTTTGTTTTATCTCATTACAATTTATTTTATTACATTAAAAAAATAAAGATTGAATTAAACCAAACCACCATTTTATATGTGAACAAGTGAACTGACACTTAACCTACTGAGACACAACATAACTTTTCTCCAATAGAGTGACACTCAGTCTATCAAACACTCCAGAACTGCTCTCATGTCCACAAGTATTTAACCAAAAATATGATGGACCTCCCATGTGTTTTTGTGTGTTCTTTAACTTGGTTTTATTTTTTATTTTTTTCTTTCTTTCCTTTTTTTGTGTGTGAGGGGGGTTATATTTTTTACCTTGGTTTGGGATCCAATGTTGTTGTATTGGGTTTTGTGTGTTTTATTCAGGAAGCACTTAAAGTCCAGTTGGTAAGAAGGAGGAGAGAATGTAGAAGGAGGTGGGAAAGAGGAAGTACATGATCAAAATAGAACTTAAAACTGTTTTAAAAGTGAGACTAAAAAGAGTAATAAGCATAACTCAGAAAGTAGAGAAAGAAAATAAAACATCTGTAACTACAAAACAGAATACGGCCAAGTGGTGGTGGTGCACGCATTTAATCCCAGCCCTCAGGAGGCAGAAGCAGAGGCAGGTGGATCTCTGTGAGTTTGAGGCCAGCCTGGGCTACCAAGTAAGTTCCAGAAAAGGCACAAAGCTACACAGGGAATCCCTGTTTCAAAAAAAAAGTATACAAATAAGAGCACCAATAAAAACAAATGCAAAAATAAATCAAGAATGAAATATATTTTAAAAGTTTATACTACACATACATTTCTAGAATAACTTGAAATAATAATGGCATCAATTCTCCAATCAAATGACCCATGCCACATGGTTGGATTAAAAAAAATGAAACCAATCTTCCTATTACTTCCAAAAAACTCAGCTCTAAAGATAGGAACTGTCATAAAATGAAAGGATGATACATTCTAATAAATGGGAAACAAGTAGGTGTTGTTACCCTAATATCTGACAAAATGGACTTTACAGGAAAAATTATAAGAAAAATATAAAGAAGGAATTAACATCTCAATTAATTCAATAATCAACAAGATGACATTACTACCCAAATGTATATACAATAAATCAATGTGCAGCTTATTTCATAAAATAACTAATACTTGAAATATACACTGAGAGTACCAAAAAACAATAATATTACATGATTTCAGGTCAGCACTCTTTCATATATACAAGTGATTAGGACAAAAAAAAATAAGTGGGTAAATACAAAAATTAAAAGAAATTATACATCAAATAGCCAGAGGGGTTATCTATAGGATATCCCATACAACTATCAAAGAATATGAATTCTACTTCTCAACCCATGGTAGGCCCTCTAAAATAGACATAATAATGGAACACAAGAAAAAAATCTCAGTCAATTAGAACAACATGAAGTGTCTCTGTGTATCCTATTTGGTCTCAAAGCAATTAAACTTTACATTCCCTATTTCTTAAGATTAGAGCACAACACTAGTACCTTTTTGGACCCTGATGAATTTCAGACCATGTAATTACTGATGGTTGTGTGTAGAATTGGATAAAGTGATCCTGAATATACTGTGGAAATTCATGAAAACAGGAAATTCGGGAATTTTCTAAATAGAATAAAATCTTTCTTGATCTATATTACTTCATTTCCAGATTTATTTTACTATAGCAACCATAATAATTTAATACCATCTGCATTGCTGACAAATACAGAAATGCAGATGGACATAGAGTAGGCCCTGTTATTCATTTCCAAGCTTAAACTGAATTTCTAATTTTCAAATTAACACTATTTATATGTGAATAGGATAAGATAATCTAACACACACCTTGGGCAACACATTGAGGACATTATTTAACCTGAGACTTTTCAGGAATGCTTTTTACTAACTAGCTGGCCTTGGGCTACTGCAGGACTGAATTTGCTTTCATGTAGACCCTTGGCCCATGTCAATGCTTCTAACTTACCAGGTTCATTGAATCCTGTCTGTTCTATAGCCCCATTCCAGGAATGTTTGCTTTGGTCAAGGTTGGTGAATAGCTCTTGTGTTGATACAGAATGTCCTGTGCATTAGAAGAGACATATGACACAGTCTTCCTATGTTTCAGTACAATTAGAGTCATAACATCGGATTAAACTCAGAGTAAGAGGAAAATAATGGAAGATCCATATTTCACATCCTCATTGGAAATACCTTGTTCAATGCTTTAAAATACTGAATGCTTTTTCAGTTTTCTTTCTTCATATATTTATTTTAATTACAACAAAGCAGAAATACAAGCAACATCAAGTTGAGATGGGAATAAATTGCCTGCAGCAATGTATAATACAGAATTGTAAGAATTATATCATGTGCAGGAGATTGGATATAAAAACAAGAATGAGATACATAAGTGGGTGTTATAGACCAAAATTCAACCATTTGAAAAAAGATATGTAAGACTCATTAACACAACATATGCATGTCTCCTAATAATACTTGATAGAAATCTCAGGGATTAACTACAAATGGTATAAAAAATATAAGAGCCCCCAACTGGATCGGGCCCTCTGGATAAGTGAGACAGTTGAATAGCTTGAAGTGTTTGGGACCAGGACCTGTCCTTAGTGCATGAGCTGGCTGTTTGGATCCTGGGGCTTATGCAGGGACACTTTGCTCAGCCTGGGAGGAGGGGACAGGACCTGCCTGGACTGAATCTACCAGGTTGAGCTGAATCCCCAGGGGAGTCTTTATCCTGGAGGAGATGGGAATGGAGGGTGGGTTGGGGGGAACGTGGGGGCTGGAGGGAGGAGGACAGGGGAACCCATGGCTGATATGTAAAATTAAATTAAATTATAAAAAATATAATCTCACCTGTAGAGACCAGGTTGATGTAGTTCTTCCACTTGTCATTGACAGGAAAAGGCCTCTCTGCAGAGTCCAGGAAACCCAATTCCTCCTGTGTGAAGTCTATGGCCACTTCTTTGAAAGCCAACTGGTTCAGAAAAAAATACTGTTCTAACTTATTTACATTTATGTAATGCTTTGATGGCACAGAGGAAAATTTGTTAAGTACATTCTCTTTTCAGTAATTGATACACATTATTTGAATAGATTTTTTGTGAGAGGGAGGGTGATGTGAAATGAATGCTAGTGACATGGTGGGTAGAGAGGTATGAAATCAACATTAAAAAGGAAATTCAGAATAAAATATGCTGTGTGATTTTGGCTTTTTGATTCTTGGGTAAGACCAGTATGAAGCTAAGTGAAGGCAATTTCCCTCTCTATAACTCTGGCAGAGAAAAACAGATGAACATACACCAGATATGGAAGTATGATGAGGCCTTTATCTATTGTCTGAAAAGGAATATTGGAGAACAGCAGAATTCACATCATGAAAAGGAACTTGATTTCTATGTCATTCCAAAATTGCTATATGTACATTTCTCTAGTGATATCATGACAAGAAAGGGATCCCTCTCTTCTCCATTTTCAAGTTGTACAATAACAAATATATAGTTGAGATTCAAAATCAACTAAACTGTACTCATAGGGTCTCACAGAACCTGAAGGAACAAACAGAGAACATACATAGGACTGTCCTAGGCTCTGTACACATATGTAACAGTTTTGTAGCTTATTCTTCTTGTGGGATTCCTAACAGAGGAGTCTCTGCATCTCTTCCCTACTTTTCAGATCCTTTTCTAATACTGGGTTGCCTCATCTAGCCTTAATAGGGGAGAAGGTCCCTAGTCTTACAGCATCTTGATATGCCATGGTTGGCTAAAATACAAAGGATGTCTCTCATTTTCTGAATAGAAAAATGAGCAGTGAATGGTGATAAGCAGAGGGATGGTTTGAGGAAGGGACTTGAAAGTGAGGAGCAAGAGAAGAGAACCCCTAGTCAGGCTAGGGAAATTAATTAATTAAAACAGCAAAATAAATGGTTGTGATTGTTGTTATCCTGAGGCACAGCCTAATACCAAACACACAGGACATAGGCACACAAGACCAACAGAGCAGATGCAGAAGTTGAATTGTGGCATGTAAGCCTGAAACTAATTATTTCTAAATCTAGATCTTCCTATGGATGTATTAGTAATCAGTGCATAGGAGCTAAAAGGAGTGACTTATGCTCCACAGTCATATCCAGAATCGAATCAACATCTAGTATTACTAAACCCTTTAGGTTTTATAATGAAAAACATCTGGATTTTCTGATGTGAACTGCTATTGTCAACTGATTCTTGACCAGAAGCAGTTTGAAGCATGGTACTTCACAGAAAGATAAAAATACTGAAACCAACCCTCCCATCAACAAATACTTAGTGATAGCATAATATATTTTTAAGGTTTGTAATTCTTACACATCTTATGAGTGATGGGAGACTAGAAGAGATCAGGAACTATGTGGAAGGATAATGACTCTAGGCAAAAATATAAATCTAGCACAATAGATGTATTGTTTTTTTAATTAGGAATTTTTTTCATTTTACATACCAATCAAAGATCCATCTCTTCCCTCCTCCTGTCTCTCCAGTCCCCCTCCCAATCCTAGAAATATTCTTAACTATATGTCTGTACTTGAATAAACCCAGTTTGAGTGGACATAACCTATATGAGTGGCACTGCCTTGTCTTTGTGGATAGATTTCAACAATGTATCAAATGAAAGGGCCAGTTAAAGGCATGGCTTTCTTCCTTTTAAGTGGGTTGTGTTCCCACTGAATGACCCCCCCCCCCCATAAGCTCATTTATTTGAATGCTTTTCTCTTAGGATGTGGATGTCTTTAGGAAAGAATTAGAAGTTATTCCTTCATAAAGGATGTTTCTCATCTTGGATGGACTTTGATCAAAGGCACATTTCAAGCATGAGTAAGCAGTACAAATGTAAAGGCATAGAACTTAGGCCTGCTTCAACATCTCTGCTTTTAACAGCTAGAGAGAAGATACAGAATGTTGAAACTTTCCTCCTGTGTCACAAGGGAGTAAAGATGATACCTGAAGAGAAACTCCAGTTTCCACATTAATCCTGATTAAATGTGCATATTCCTTTGTAAATTTCCTCAAAGCTGTTACTACTGCTCAAGAGAAAACTGTGAACTCTAAGTGATGAAGGCAAATGTGACACTGCTCAGTCAGGACAAGAAAATCAGCATCAGCCCCCATGGAAGAGATTGGTAGCAGGGTCAGCACAACTCAAGGGCATTGCAGGTTCACTAGGAGGATAGCAGCTAACAAAGAGAAATAATTGAATAGACTCTTTAAATTTAGTAAAAGAACAGAATAATAAAGAGAGAAAAAACACTCCTATTAGGATAATTTCACACTGCATTATGCCTGATGAATTGCATTTGAAAGTTTTATCACATTTAAAGATGTCATCTTAGTTTATAACACAGTATTTTTTATAGAAATTCTATCATAAACATTATTTTTGGCAAAGCAGACATTCCATACTGGTTTTTTGTTTTGTTTTGTTTTTTGTTTTGTGTGTGTGTGTGTGTGTGCCTCTTTCTTTGACTTTTATTAATGAACAATTGATCCCTGTTAGGAAGGATCATGGAACATAGGTCTTTTCTCACTGAGTAAGATGACTCAATTACATTCTAAGTAGGAAGTGAGTGTACAAGTTTCTGTATAATATCAAAAAAATTCTACATCATGCATTAATTGAGAAACTTTATCCAGAAAAAAAACTAAAATAGTGGGAGAAGGGTGAAAAGTGGGTAAACACACATAGGTCACATGCATTTAAACTGTTTACCTTCAAAACCACTTAAGAAAAAGAAAAGGAAAGCCTTGTCAAAACTAGGGGTTAAATTAAACATTAGGGGCTACTGCAAATGAAGCATTTCTGTAACAAACATCAATGTATCTCATCTCCAATTATATACTTACCTGAGAATATGTCATCTCTCTTTTCCCTTCCATATGGATCCTCTCAGGAAACTTTACTTTAAAACTTCACCTTCCTGATAATATTTCAGATTTCAAATCCCCAACAGCACCCTATGCTTGCTACCGCACACAGAGACTGGAATGTAAGGATCACAATCCTCATTCCCTGTTCTAAAGCAGAGCCAAGACACACAGTGCTACTGGGTCTCAGAGGCAGACCAAACTGACAGTCCTTTCATGCATTCAGACCAACATCTTGAAGGGCTTTAGTATAAAGGTGGGAATGAGATTGAATTAACCTGATACACCTAGCAGAGCCAGCTAGCCATGTCAAATAGAGGCTGAGCACAGGTGTTATTCAGAAGCCTTAAGAACCCTCAAGGACCCACACATTCTCTTTCTCTCTAATGGCTGATTAAAATAACATTGATGCTTCCATTGAGATGACAGACAAAATCTGTGGAGTCGATGCAAATGAAAGTATTTCAACAGACAGAAAAACCTAAGTGTTTGTGACCAAGAAGCATGAGGGCAACAAATGCCTCTCTAAGGTCTTCAATGATTTTTCCCATTGTCTCCCATGACCTTGTTTGTTATAATTACTTTTGTAGTATAATTAACTTTATTATTTTACTTTTTGAAGACAGGGATTTTCTCCTGGAACTCACTGTATACAACATAGTGGCTGCAAACTCACAGAGAATAGCTTGTCTCTGCCTCTCCAATGGTGGGATTAAATGTGTGAGTTGGGGGACAATGTCATAAGAAAAAAATATTTGTACAGAAAAATGGACACACAAAATAGCTGGAATTTGGTGGCCCCTTCCCTCTGATGGAGAAACAACATCACCAGGAATCTTTGCCTATTCATTACAAAGAGATGACCAATGTTTCAGGGATAATACCTACAGATAGAGGGGTCATTCTATCCAACTAAATAAGGGGGCAGGTTTGGATTATGTCAGGAAGGACAGTCTCTTTAGGGGAGCACTACTGAGACTTAAACCACTATTGGAGAAGGCTGGGGTGAATATTTTCTGAACACTATCAATATCTACATGCAGCACAGGAGGCTTTCTTATTCTGCTGAGCCTGGTTTGTTTTACAAATTTCTCATTGGCCTGAATGTGTGTCCTCTCACATGGTTGTTTTCCTGGACACAAAAGAAACTCGTTCATTCCTTCAAAAATTCCAATATTTTTCTGCTCCCCAGTTACACAATTTACTGATTTCTATGTTAGAATTTACATCAAACAATGTACTAAGAAATAAACACTTTTTTTGCTTCTTTGTCAAAAATTATATGTTCATAGATGTGTGGGTTAATGTCAGGGTCTTCAATTCGATTCCATTGGTCCACATGTCGGTTTTTATGCCAGTACCAAGCTGTTTTTATTACAGTAGCTCTATAGTAGAGCTTGAGGTCAGGGATCATTGATGCCTCCAGAGGTTGTTTTATTGTACAGGATTCTTTTGGCTATCCTGGGTTTTTTGTTTTTCCATATGAAGTTGAGTATTATTCTTTCCAGATCTGTGAAGAATTGTGTTGGTAATTTGATGGGGATTGCGTTGAATCTGTAGATTGCTTTTGGTAAGATTGCCATTTTTACTATGTTAATCCTGCCTATCCATGAGCATGGGAGGTCTTTCCATTTTCTGACATCTTCTTCAATTTCTTTTTTCAGGGACTTAAAATTCTTGTCATATAGGCCCTTCACATGCTTAGTTAGGGGAACCCCAAGTTATTTTATATCATTTGTGGCTATTGTAAAGGGTGATGTATCTCTGATTTCCTTCTCAGCCTGTTTGTCTATTGTATATAGGAGGACTACTGATTTTTTTGAGTTGATCTTGTATCCTGCTATGTTGCTGAAGGTTTTTATTAGTTCCTTAGTTGAAATTATGGGGTCACTCATGTATACTATCATGTCATCTGCAAATAGGGAAAGCTTGACTTCTTCCTTTCCAATTTGTATCACCTTAATCACCTTATGTTGTCTTATAGCTCTGGCTGGAACTTCAAGTACTATATTGAATAAGTATGGGGAGAGGGGACAGCCTTGCCTTATTCCTGAGTTTAATGGTATTGCTTTGAGTTTCTCTCCATTTAATTTGATGTTGGCTGTTGGCTTGCTGTAGATTGCCTTTATTATGTTTAGGTATGTTCCCTGTATTCCTGATTGCTCCAAGACCTTTATCATGAAGGGGTGTTGGATTTTGTCAAATGCCTTTTCTGCATCTAGTGAGATGATCATATGGTTTTCTTCTTTGAGTTTGTTTATATGGTGTATTACATTGACGAACTTTCGTATGTTGAACCACCCTTGCATCCCTGGGATGAAGCCTACTTGATCATGGTGGATAATTGTTTTGATGTGTTCTTGGAGTCTGTTTGCCAGTATTTTATTGAGTATTTTTGCATCAATGTTCATGAGGGAAATTGGTCTGTAGTTCTCTTTCCCAGCTGGATCAAGAACAGAAAGGGAGAACAAGGAATAACAGACCATGATAAGTGAAGACCACATGAGAACAGGAATAGGCAGAGTGCTGGAGAGGGCCCCTGAAATCCACAATGATACATCCTCTGTAGACTGCTGGCAATGGTCAAGAGAAAGCCTGATCTGACCTAGTCTGGTGATCAGATGGCCAAACACCCTAACAGTTGAGCTGGAACTCTCATCCAATAACTGATGGAAATGGATGCAGAGATCCTCAGCCAGGCCCCAGGTGGAGCTCCAGGTGTCCAATTGTCGAGAAAGAGGAGGGACTGTAAGAGCGTGAATTGTTGAATCCAAGATTGGAAAATTCACAGGGACAAATAGCCAAACGAATGGAAGCACATGAATTATGAACCAAAGGCTGAGAAGCCCCCAGCTAGATCAGGCCCTTTGGATAAGTGAGACAATTGAATAGCTTCAACTGTTTGGGAGTCATCCAGGCTGTGGGACCAGGACCTGTCCTTAGTGCATGAGCTGGCTGTTTGGAACCTTGTGCTTACACAGGGACACTGCTCAGTCTGGAAGGAGGAGACTGGACCTGCCTGTACTGAATCCACCAGGTTTAAATGAATCCCCAGGGGAGTCTTGGCCCTGGAGGAGATGGGAATAGAGGGGAGGGGATGGGGGAAGGTGGAGGTGGGGGCGGGAGGGGGGAGGACAGGGGAACCCATGGCTGATGTGGAAAATCAAAACACAAATATAATAATAATAATAAAATAAAATAAAAAAAGAAAGAAACACATGTTATTTTATATTAGGATCCATGGAGCAGATGATATTAATTACATCTTTTACCACAAAATGATTACTTGTCATCCCAAGGCTGCAGGTAATGAACACAAGGTATTAATACATTTATTGGGAATTTAGTCAAGGGGATAATTTAATGTTAAAACTTTTTATAATATACACTTAGTTAAAATTGCAAATACTACTCTGCTACATTGTAATTTCATTCACTCCATTTCCCATTCTAGTTATGAGAATCTACTCACTCTTTACCTTTTCAATTTTTCCCAGGCTTGATACACATTAACAGTGTTGCCTCTAACACTACAAAGTTTATTAACTTCCCTATTTCTGTCTGAATATTTTATTGACTATTTCCATTATCATAATTTCAATGAAAGTCGGACACTCCTTAATTGTTCATTGTTGTTTCACTCCTTGAGAACATCTTGACTTAATTTTGCTGAGGCATCTGACATTTTTCCCCTTCTTTTTAATTTTAAAATATTCCTTATGTTTGATGTACATTAGTCTTCTCTGGTAACCTCTATTTTTTCAATTTGTACTCTTTGCTTATAGCCTGCATCCATTGCCAAGAATTTATTAATTACATTTTCTTACATAGTGCATGTTATTGATTATCCTCCTTTTAATGGCTCCCTCTACTTTTTATTCAGGAGCTTGTGATAATGAGAAATTCCTTCTAAACTCTTACTACCTTCTGTGTTCTTGTTCAATTCTCTTTCTAATCACTTCCTTTGAGAATTCTTCTTTCCATTTGAGAGAATATTTTCTAATTTCATGAAGTATATAAAATATCTTCCCACATATCCACATGCATATATAAATGAAAGTAAAATATCTATATAGGATATTGAAAAGTTATTCAGTTTTTTTAAAACAGTCATGTTTTTTAAACAAAGTCATTTTCAATTGTGATGATTCTACAACTTTCATGATTTAGATTTTCTTTAATGCTGAGTATATTTCATTGCCTATATCACATTTTTAAATCATTTTCTGTGAAGAAATTAATGAATTACAAGAATATTTTCTTTCCATATAGGGGATTAAAGAACCTTCATGCAACATTTTTGGTGATGAAAGAGTGTAGTATAGTCAAAATGTATGTTATGGAATTCCAAAAAAATTAATATAAATAGTGTTAAAGAAAAAGTATTTTCCAACTTACTCCTTCTGAACAGAAAAGGGTATCATAAAAATAAAAAGTAATATACGAAGTATCAACAAATAAGTAGCTGAAGAAAAGGAGAGTGATTTACATGCTAGTGGGTCAGAAACAGCTGAACTGAGCTTGTGGGAGCTCACGGACTCTAAACCAACAGTTAGAGAACCTGCATGGAACCATCTTAGACCCTCTGCATATGTGTGACAGTTGTGTAGCTTGGTCTGTTTTTAAGGCTCCTAGCAGTGAAATCAGAACTTGTCCCTGGTACTTAGCTGGCATTTGGAAACATGTCCTCCATGCTGGATTACTTGCCCAGCCTTGATGCAGGAGAAGGAACTTGGTTATGTCTCAGTTTGATGTGTCATGCTATGTTCAATCCCATGGGAGGCCTGCCCCTTTCTGAATGGAGATGGAGGAGGAGTGAGTGGGGAGTGAGGTAGATGGGAGACAGTGAGGGGAAGTATTAAAAGAGGAGGGAGAAGTAACTGTTCCATATGTAAGATACATAAAAAATATGCAAATAAAATAAAATAAATCATTAAACATTTTTAAAAAGAAAAAGGACAAATCACTCTTTGGGCATGAGTGTCTTAAAGATGAGAAACAAAGTAATTTACTCTGTAAATCTACTAAAAATCAAACAAAATCACAGCACTAGTTTTAGGAAATGGTCTTAGCTCATTGATGCTGATATGTACTGCTGTTTGGAATTAATGTAAAAATCTGTAATGATTCACTGCGGCAGGTGTCTTCTCACTCTTCTACCTTCTCTTCGTTACACATATTGTGCAAATTAAGCTCAGAACTCCCTTTCTCTCACAGCCCAAGGGGCACCCTAGGACAACTTACTTAGAACAAATGGATTTTCTTTATGCCAGGTGCTTTAAGCTGTGATGCAAGTTACACAGCTATTGATTACTTTTCCCCCACCTTGCCAGAAAATGCAGACATAGAAAAATAAAGGTAGTTTTGTAGCTGGAGGGATTCTCTGGTCCTGACTGGTTCTAGCAGCCCCAAAGTAAGGACAAATCTCTCTCACTCATTGGTTCCGCAGCTGCCCAAATGCAAGTAAACATACATAGGCTTATATTATTTTTAAACTATGGCCATGGCAGGCTTCTTTCTAGCTAGCTCTTATATCTCAACTTACCCTATAAATTGCCATGTGTCTTGTGGCCTACCAGGATCTTTACATATTGCTTCTCCTGGCAGCAGCTGGCAGCAGCTGGCAGTGGCTGCCTTGCCTCTCCTTTCTCTTTCTGTCTATCTGTTTGGATTTTCTTCCTGCCTCTAAGCTGCCTTACCATAGGCCAACGAGCTTTATTTATCAACCAATCAGAGCAACACATACTCACAGCATACAGAAAGACATTCCCCCATAACAGTTTTATTTTAGCAATTCATAGATGCTCTTATATAATCACTGGTAAGGTTACAGTTGGAGCTCACTTATGATAAACTCATTAGGTTTCACCTAACCACTAGTAAAGATATATTTTGAGCATATAAATTCCCTTTCTGACTTATTCCAGGCTGTATTTGTCCCCACCTCTTTTATTCGCTCCCCTTTTGGGTTGCAAATGAAGCTAACTAGAAATGGTTTTGTGGGGACCTTGAAAGCTTTTGCTTTGCATTGTATAACAGGTACTGCTGGTGAGGTTGTAGACTGGTTTCACAGGAGGACTGGCAAAATTTTGTCATAGAGGAATAAAGTGGAAAGACAAAAGAGCTCAGTGTTTTTAAATTATTTACCCTCAGATTATTCTCACTGTTGGTAGCATCTTTTCTGGAGACCATGGGAAGGAGACTATTGAAAACTGGACCCTAGGGCTGGAGAGATGGCTCATAGGTTAAGAGCACTGACTGCTCTTCTAGATGTCCTGAGTTCAATTCCCAGCAACCACATGGTGGCTCACAACCATCTGTAATGAGATCTGGTGCCCTCTTCTGGCCTGCAGTCATACATGCTGTATACATAATAAATAAATCTTAAAAAAAGAAAAAAGAAAACTGGACGCTAATAGTTTCCACTAATGAGATATTTAATGTATATGATATCTCTTTCATTAAGCATTTTAACATTAACATTGTTAAATAGTGTTGACCAAACATCACACATTGATAATACAACATTTACCATTGTACTTGTACTCAGGAGGCAGACACATGAGGATAATAAGTTCAAATGAATCTCTGAATGATTACTGATATTCATGCCAGGATGAATAATAAACAACAAAAATCTCTAGGGTATATATGAAAATATGAAAAAGAAAACCAGAAACACCAAAACACCACCCGTTCACAGACACCCATACTTGAAAAGCATGACCACACACTGCCTGATATTTAAATAAACAATGGATGACTTAGGCAATTGGCATCTCATTCTAAACATTACAGCAGAAAAATACCTATCACTAAGTGAAAGCAGAGTAGTGGATGAACAAAAGCCACTGAAGGAAGATAAAAAACACAAAATAAATTTCACTAAATGGATTTGCCACACATAGAGCACACTTTAGTATCAAACCTCTCAGCTGACATAAGTGTGTCAACCAGGATTGCACATATCTGCACAGGAGAGTTTGCTAGCTGGAAACTGAAAGCTATCCTCCCTAAACTATAGACCCACCAATACTATGTGTCTTCACTCACAGGAAGAAATTAATATATTGAAGGAAATTACAGAGAAAGTCTCTCACCATGCCCCATCAGTTCTTTGTAATGGAGACCCTGCAGCTCACTGTCTTCAACTTCAGTCATGATCTATCTATTGTCTAGTCTGTTTCCCCCTGCAGTGTACTCAGCACACTGTTCCTCCTCTTCCAGTATGAAGTAAGAAATCATGTTCCACACACAAATCCTTTCCTCATCTGCAATGGACAGTCCACTGTGTGACACAAATGGGTAATTTTAGAATTCTGCAGTGCTGCAGATGTGTCATCTAGGAATTTAGGTGGTTTTGTGAATGCCCGTGGGACTACATACAGGTTCAATTCCACCTCAATCAACAGAAGACCTTGACTCAAATCTGCTTTTCAAAACGACTGGAGATTCTGCTGTTCTAGAATTAATATACCTTAATGGCACACCATGACTTAATGTTGTTTGTGACCCTGTAATGGTCCCTTGAGCAACATTGAGAGGCTGTTTTTTTTTTGTTTTGTTTTGTTTTTTTAATAGATAGATTGGCCATTCTGCTGATTATAAGTCAGGGGAGTCTCCTTTGTTATGGTAGTGGAGCTGGTTAATCTGGGGAACAAGCAACTACATTGTATCATACTAATTTCTAACTGGCATGGTTAGCACACTACTTATCTTTGGGGGTATTAGTGATGCTGCTCTCCCCAGCTAAAATTCTACTTCGTGGATTAGTGTCTCCTAAGAACTGATAAGTCCTTGTGCAATCAACTCTATTATCATCTATTCTACTGTTCTACATCGGAGTTCAGCAGTGGAGTACTCTACACAGGAGATACTGTTTACAAGCTCCACAGAATTAACTCCAGTTAGAACATAAACTGTAATGTGAACAGTTCAAATTATAGAAATTTAGAAAATATGAGAGATACCAGGGCTCTTTGAGTTTGGCAAAGCTTTGTTCCATAGCGACAATATAAGCACTAAGGGCTCCAGCATTCCACAGTGATGTGAACAATGTTATTTCAAAGCACAATCCCACTCCCAAAGCTCTGCACAGATGCAGCCAGTGGAGTGAAGCTACACAGAGGCCCAGAAATTGCAAAGACCACACAGGACCATATAAAACCACAGTGGAGCAGGCAGACCCAACAGGACCATGTAGGACAAGGCAAGAACATGTCATTGCATGACCGCACAGAGAAAAAAACATGAAGGACCATGCAAGAACAGGTGGAACTCTACATCTGGACACTTGCTCCCACCCAGCCAGCAGAGGATCCACCACACTGGCTCCCATAGCTCAACTGGCCACTCCTCCCAGTCTGGGGACAGGAGCCCCTTGTTCATTCTATCATGGTTTTCCAGCTCTCCCACTTTCTCTGCTCAGCTCCCTGCAGCAGCACTCACAGAACAGCACACAAAACCACTGGCGCCAGCTTCTCTTCAAGCCAAGCCTGCAGCCCACAGCCAGAAAGACCCTGCACAACTTCTGACTGACAGGTCACCTGAAGAGCCTGATTGGCTGGTGAGGCCTGAGTGACAGCAGCACATCCCATAAGGTTAAACTGCTTACAAGCACAGCACAAAGCTTCCTGACCCCACCTCCCACCCTAGACCCAAACCTTTTCTGAAACAGCAGAGATTTGCATTTCAACAGCATCTGCCCCTGATTCTAATAGCAGACCCTGCTCTCTTTCTGCCCTTCATTGGCACTTCCTCTTCATCCTCCTGGACACAGTGTGGCTAGCTAGCTTGTACAGACCACTATACTATGTGGGGAGGAGTGATTCTCTGTCACACAGGTGGAAGGGCACCGAGAATATTAACAACTAAAGAGAGATTTAAGCACAAAAAAAGGAGATGTTTGTTAGGTGGCTTCACACTGAGGTCAAATGAATTGAATGTTCTTTTTACCTGCTTGTCACAGGGACTTCAGATAAGCAGGAAAAAAAGCAGGAACTAGATCACAAACAAGGTAACAGGTCTTTCTCCCATCAGAAAGCTGGTTAATGACTCCATTGCTTATGAAGTTTTATTTCTGAAATTAAGAGCAAACTGTTGCAAATTAAGTAATAATAAAGAGTAGTCTTCATGGAAAGTTGAATACTTAGAGAATAATGGAGTTAGGAAGAATGTGTTTATGACTATTGTTAGTCAGTACATCTTCCTCCATGGCCAGGTGAAAAAAACAAAAACAAAAACAAAACCCAAAAAAGACAATAACACAGCTGTATTATTCAAGCTTTTCTACATGATCAGGACTGGTAGAATGAATCTCTCCATGTATATAGAAAGTTGATTTCATAGAATGTCTTACAAGCTGTGGTCCAGGTAGTCCAACAATGACTGCCTACCAATGGAAATTTGAAGAGGCCAGTAGTTGTTCAGCTCATGAGGCTAAATGTTTTAGCTGGTCTTCAGTATACACCATAATACTAAGGAAGTAGACTCTAAGGCTGGTAAAGGAATGAACTTGGTAGCCAGATCTAGGGCAAGGAGACAGAGAAAGAGAGAGAGAGAGAGAGAGAGAGAGAGAGAGAGAGAGATTCCTCCTTCAACATATTTTATATGTGTAGGCTGCCACTAGAGGTACAATCCAGATTAAAGATTGATCTTAAATTTCATTTGATTTTTTATGGCATTTTCGAGACAGGGTTTAACTGTGTATCCCTGGAACTCATTCTGTAGACTGGGCCAGCCTCAAACTCAGAAAAATCCAATATTTTCTGCAACTGAGTGCTTGGATTAAAGGTGAACACAGGCACCAAGCAGCAGAAGGTGAATTTAACCTCAAATGATCCACATTAAAAAATGAGTCTTTAATTTCAAAGCATTTAAAAAAATCCCTCACAAGTCTACCCAACTCTTTGTGTTTTTGTTAGTTCCAGAAGTAGTCAGTTTGACTATCAAGAATAGCCATCACAAGAGCCAAGAAAGGAGAAATGAGAAAATTTTTCTTACCTGCAGAAGTCAGGGAAAGAAGCTTTTCCTAAACAAAGGAAGGATGTGAATTTTAATTTGGAAGTCTGGACATGTTTATGTAGAATTCTTCCTATTCCTAAGCAGATGAGTAAACAAATCCACTTGTGAACATGGTCACAATGTAAAAGCAGAGACATTTAGGGGTATTATTACTGTAATGTTATGCAGAAACATATTTAAGTTATAAGAATGATGGAAAGAAAAGCCTCTGGCATGTTCATCTTATACCAAAAGGTCTTAGCTAAAAAGCATTAAATGACACAGTGAAAAAATATTGCTTTGGAGCCTATGCAACATGGCAATCTTGATGTTCAATCTAGAAGAAAACTATACCAATGTCACTCTTACAATTGGAAAAGATAGAGAACACAAATACAGAAAACATCAAGGTAAAGTCATTTAATAGCACTGTATACTGTGTTTTCAGATGCATGGTTATGATGAACTATATTGACCTCAGAATGAAGCTACTTTTACCTCTGAACAGGCTTGCTGTTCTATGTAAGACCATAGGGACAATGTTTTAACTAGCCCTGGTGGCTGTCTTTCTCAGGGCTATGACATCACTGTAGACAATTCCATTCTTTCTTTTTGCTAATTTTTTTTTTTAGATAGGGTTTCTCTGTGTGGCTTTGGAGCCTTTCATGGAACTCATTCTGTAGCCCAGGCTGGCCTGGTCTCTCTGCAGAGTTCCTCCTGACTCTGCGTCTCGATTGCTGGGATTAATGGCATGTGCCACCACCACACAGCCCCATTTTCTAACATTTAAAAAATTAAATTATATGGGTATTGTCCATGCATGTGTCAGTACACAGTACTTACAGATGTCAGAAGAAGGCAGGAGATGCCTGAGAGTGGGATTACAGCAAATGGTTAGCTCCAATGTGAGTTCTAGAAATAGAACCTAGGTCCTCTGTAACAACAGCCAGTGCTCTCAATTTCTGAGCTATCTCTCTAGCCCCTATTTTATTTAAAATATTTCTATAAATTGCTAATTCAATGATATTACATTACATTTCCTTTCATCTCTTAATCCTTTCCCTTCAAAAATTTCTTCCAACTTCTTCTTTATTAGGTACAGGTGAACAAGAATGTTGAAATACATGAATACAACCTGCTGTGTCCATTTTTGTTGCTTTGGACAAATAATTAGGAAAAGCCATAAGCTGACCCCACCCAGTGGAAGTAACTGACATTCCAAATATTCCTTATTCCCCTAGACAAATGTCATCCAATCAGGGTCTTGAACCCTAGAAATCTCCTCACCCCAACCTCTGCTATGATAAAAACCCCACCTTGCCTAGACACAGGGCTCTCTGCTCTTACTGCTGCATCCCACAGAGAGAGAGAGAGAACAAGTTCTGACAATAAGAGATCTTTGCTTTTATATATGGGATTTGGTCTCCATATTGGTCTTTTGGGTGTCCCCACAATCTGCACATAACAGTAGGAAAGGAAAATCTATAACCAGAATAAGTATCCACTCCAGTAATAACAAAGAGTTGTCCTTTCCATGAAGGAAGTGCTGATTAAAAAGTGGAATTCTCCTACATTTGAGAGAATTAGCCAGTGTCAGGAAACAATCAGCTTCCTAAATGTTTATCCAGTACAATGTGGTCAGCCAATTATCAATATATCAACTAATAAGAATGGACACACCAGGTTGTATTCATGTATTTCAGCATACTTGTTCACCCATACCTAAGAAGGAAGAAGTTGGAAGGGATTTTTGAAGAGATGGAATTAAGAGATGAAAGGAAATGTGACATAATACCTTTTAATTAACAATTTATAGAAATAAATTTTAAATAAATACAGTGGCTAGAGAGATAGTTCAGCAATTAAGAGCACTGGCTGTTGTTACAGAAGACCTAGGTTCTATTTCTAGAACCCACATGGTAGCTAACAATTTACTTTACTCCAATTCCAGGCATCTCTTGCATTCATTAGCCTCTGCTGGTACTATGCACAGACAAAATATCATATAACTAATTGTTTAAATTAGAAAAAGGGAAAGAATAAAATTCTTTATAGTGAGGTCAGAACCCTGAGATAGACAGGAGCTGGGTCTAGTTAAAATGAACTCCTTCTGGTCTTGCATGGAAGCAGCTATGCCTTCTGCCAAGCCAGCCTACTCAGAGGCAAAAACATCCTTGTTCTGAGGTTAACAGAGATCATCATAACCATTCATCTAAGAGTGGAATACACAGTACTGATAAGTGACATTTCCATAAAGTTTTCTGTGTTTGTGTTTCCTATATTTTGTATCTGTGAGAGTTATGGCATTGGTACAGTTATCTTTTAGATAAAACATCAAGATTGACAGGTCACATATGCTCATGAGCAATCTGCTTTCACTCTGTCATTTACCTAATTTTCAGCTAAGAGCTTGTGGTACAAGACCAACAATCCAGAGGCATTTCTTTTTCTCATTTTTATAATTTATATATGTTTCTGCATTACATTGAGGTATAAATTCCCCTAAATGTCTCTACTTTTACATTGTGACCATGTTCAGAAATGGATTTGTTAACCTAGCCTGCTTAGGAATAGAGAGAACTTTACCTAAACATGTCCAGAATCCGTAAGTAAAATGAATATCTTCCCTTTGTTTAGGAAAAGCATTGGTAAACGATCCATTACTCTAGCAGACACCTGTAGGTAAGCAAATTTTCTCCTTTCTTCTGTCTTGGTTATTGTAATGGCTATTCCTGGTAATCAAACTCACTACCTCTAAAAATAACTAAAACTGGGGAAAAAATGGGTATATCTGTGAGATATTTTTTAAAGGTTTTGAAAGGAAAGACCCATTATTACTGTGGATCATTTGAGGTGATATCCACCTTCAACTACTTGGTGAATGTGCACACTTTTAACCCCAGCACTCAGGAGGCAGAATCAGTTGGATTTACTGAGTTTGAGGCCAGCCTGGTCTACAGAATGAGTTATAGGGCAACACAGATAAATCTAATCTCAAAATCATCCAAAAAATCAAACAAATGATAAGATACTCCTTTAGGGCTGGAGAGATGGCTCAGAGGTTAAGAACACTGGCTGTTCTTCCAGATGTCCTCAGTTCAATTCCCAGCACCCTTATGGTGGCTCACAACCATCTGTAATGAGATCTTGTTCCCTCTTCTGGCCTGCAGGGATACATGCAAACAGAACACTATAAACATAATAAATAAATAAATAAATCTTTAAAAACAAAAAGATCCACCTTTAATCTTGATGCCTACATATATAAAGGACACTGAAGGAGGAAGCTCTCTCTGCCTGCTTGTCCTATCTCTGGCTACAAAGTTCATTCCTTTACCTGCATTACAGCCTACTTCCTTAGAATTGTGTATAGTGAAGATGAGCTGAGATATGCAGCCTCATGAATTGAACAAGTACTGAATTCTTCAAATTTCCATTGGTAGCTGCTATTGTTGGACTATCTAAACACAGTTTTGAGACATTCTAATAAATTCACTTTATTCCTACATGGAGGGCTTTGTTCTACCAGTCCTGATCATGTAGAGAACCTCGAATAATACTGTTGTTGTTGTTTTTTCATCTGGCCACTTGTTAGGGACCAAGATGTCAGGAACCAAACTTGAACCATGGAAAGTACTAGGTAGGCCAGAGAACAAGTCATAAGCCCCTTCCCAGAGCAGTAAC